>NW_024571678.1:107500-126778 GCF_018320785.1 Cheilinus undulatus | reverse complement strand
GTTTTCAAACTTATCTTTAATTGTTCAGACACAACAATCAAAAAACCTTAATCATATAAATTTTAGTCTGAAAGGCAAAAATCAGTTTTTTGAGCTAAAATGTGCTTACCTCTCATGCCATGTGTCTCCCTTTTATACAGGATGAGTAAAATGGATGGCTCTTCAAAAATATGTGGTCACATGACCAAATTCTTCTATGGTTTTCTAGAAACAAGGGGTGGCACTACTTCCCCTTTGGCACAAATCCCCCCACTCTCCCCTAAAGTTATCTGCTGGGAGGGATGAGACTGGAGCCTGGGTGCCAAACAGGAAATATGCATTTGCTGCTACAATAAACATTTCAAACACAGTTGTCTGACAGAACTTCATCTTTTTTTGTTATCAGGAGCGAGAGGAGGTGATGAAACAGGCCAAAAGAGCTGCTGTGGTCAAACAGCTGAGTGAACTGAGGTCCCTAAACCCCCCTGTGCCAATGGCATCAACACTGGACATTGACAATGTATATTCACTTGCTTTTAATTCTACAAGATCTGTTGTAAAAAAAATCCCCTTATAATAATAATATTAATAATAATAATAATATTAATAATAATAATAATAATAATAATAATAATATCTTGAATTTATTTAGCACCTTTCAAGAAACCCAAGGACGCTTTACAGGAACTCATAGACATGGACAAACTATGTGAGGGTAGGATGAGTGTAAGGGCTGGTTTAGTGAAGACTGTAGGCTGTGGTGAACAGGTGGTGCTTGAGACGTTTTTTGAAAATGTCCAGAGATGGAGCGCTATGAATGTCTGCAGGAAGAGTGTTCCAGAGGGTGGGGGCTGCAGCACTGAAGGCTCTGTCTCCATAGGTTCGGAGTTTGGTTTTGGGCATGGAAAGTAGGCCGGTGTCTGAAGATGGAAGGTTGCGGGATGGTATGTATGGATGGAGGAGATCAGAAAGGTACTGGGGAGCCAGAGCATGGAGAGATTTGTATGTTAGGAGGAGGACTTTGTAGTTGATATGGGACTTGATAGGGAGCCAGTGGAGGTGGATGAGGGTTGGAGTGATGTGTTGCCAGGGTCTAGTGCGGGTGAGAACTCTAGCTGCAGAGTTTTGGACGTACTGAAGCCTGTCCAGGGTTTTGCTGGGAACTCCAGACAGGACTCCATTACAGTAGTCTAGGTAGGAGGTTATGAAAGCATGAATGAGTGTTTCAGCCACAGAATCAGGGAGTGATGGTCGGAGTCTGGAGATGTTCTTGAGATGATAGAAAGCAGATTTGGTGACAGACTTTATGTGGGACTGGAAGGAGAGGGTGGAGTCAGGATGGCGCCCAGGTTTCAGACCTCGGAGGACGGACAGATGGAGGTCCCGTCCACATCGAGCATGAGATCTCCAACCTTCTGCAGCAGCGCTTTGGGGGCCACCACCATGAGCTCTGTTTTATTGCTGTTGAGTTTGAGTTGGTTAGAGGTCATCCAGGCTTTGATGTCGTGGAGGCAGTTTACCAGGGAGTGGGGAGGGAGCTGAGTGGATGGTTTGGTGCTGAGATAGAGTTGGGTGTCATCTGCATAAGAGTGGAAGCTGAGACCATGTTTGTGAATAATCTGTCCAAGGGGAAGCATGTAGATGGTGAAAAGGAGAGGTCCAAGAACAGAGCCTTGAGGCACGCCCTGGTTAACTGGGGCGGGGGATGAGTGAGAGGTGCAGGGAAGGTTGGAGATCGGTCGATAGTTGGAGAGGTCCTCCGGGTCTGACCCGGGCTTCTTGATGATGGGGGTTACTGAGGCAGTTTTGAAGGATGATGGGACAATTCCAGATGATAATGAGGTATTGATGATGTCTACCATGATGGGACACAGAACAGACAGAGATGCTTTCACCAGTGGTGTGGGCATGGGGTCGAGGGAGCAGGTGGATGCCTTGGCCTTCTTGACCCATTCGGTCACTTGGAGAGTGTCCACGGGTGTGAAGCAGGAAAGACGGCAGTGAGGCGGAGGAGCGGTGTCCTGGTGTTAAGTGAAATCCTGAGGTGGAGGTCCAGATGAAAGTTGCTGCTGGATGGAGGCAAATTTATCCTGGAAAAACTGCAGGTGCCTAGTGCAGCGGTTGAAATCAGCTGGGGGATGAAGGTTGTCAATGGGGCGGAGAAGGCGATTTATTGTGGAGAAGAGCATCCGGGGATGGTTTTGCTGGTCACTGATGAGGATGAGTAGTAGCTGGACTTTGCTCTGGAGAGAGCTTCTTTGTAGGAGCTCACATGCTCTTTATAGGCCTCCAGATGGACGGTGAGGCCAGATTTTTTAGAAAGTCTCTCCAGCTGTTGGCCAGAAGCTTTCATGGAGCGGAGTTCAGCAGTGTACCAGGGGGCTGGGTGGGTAAAGGAGACTGAGTGAGTCTTCAGAGGGGCGAGAGAATCCAGGCTGAGGGATAGTGCTTTATTGTAGTGACTCACCAGGGTATCAACTGTGGTTATAGGGTGTGTAGTGGTCAGGTTGGTAGCTAACATGTTCGTGAGGGCTGGGATGCTTATTGACTTTAGACTTATGAAGTTACCTGACCATTGATTGACTACATTTTTATGTGACCAGGAGAGAGAGAGGGTGAGGAAGGAGGCCAGACCAGCAGCTGCAGTGAAACTGCAGCAGAAAAAGGTCCTCAACCCCCCCTGTGCCCATGACAGGTGATGATGACCCTCCTGCTGAGAGAGATGGTACTTTATAGTGATTATAGTGAAAGTTGGAACTTTTTTGTAGCAACATGCCAGAGACTTGGGACCAAAGCCACTTGACTGAGCATGAGTCAAATAGTATACACAGCAAATTTGGGGGTCCAAGACACTTGTGATCATGATCAATTCCATATTCCAATTTCAGTGTCAAAAGTTGGAACTTTTTGTAGCAACATGCTAGACACTTGGGACAAAGCCCATTTGACTCAGAATGACTCAAACAGTATACACAGCAAATTTG
Source organism: Cheilinus undulatus (assembly GCF_018320785.1). Taxonomy (NCBI): domain Eukaryota; kingdom Metazoa; phylum Chordata; class Actinopteri; order Labriformes; family Labridae; genus Cheilinus; species Cheilinus undulatus. The sequence continues at coordinate 123,815 of NW_024571678.1, read as the reverse complement.
GGGGCCCTAGGCACTTGGGGAAATGGTCAGCTCCATATTCCAATCTCAGAGTCAAAAGTTGGAACTTTCTGTAGCAACATGCTAGAGACATAGGACCAAAATCAATGAACTTAGCATGACTCAGATAGAATTCACAGCAAATTTGGGGGCCGTAGGCACATGGAAAGATGGTTAATTCCAACTTTCAAATTGTGAGTCAAAAGGTTTTTTTTGTTTGTTTTTGTTTTTTTGATAAAAACTTGAGTGGTTCTTTGAGCTAGAGATCTCAAATTTTGACATGTGGTACCCACATTTGTCTGTTATAAATGACATGCACTTGGACTTCTACTACACCATCACAGATTATGTAAATCAATGTCAAATACAAGGAGGTATGTTGTTACAGCCCACTCTTGTAGCAGGTTGAGTAATAACACTTTTAGGATGGATGCAACAATTAAATTATTATGGTTAGAGAAGATCCACTCTGATAAATGTATGGAAGCACTTTAATGGATAAGAAAGAAGGAACCATAAGCTTGTAAGTCTACAACAATAATAATAACCGCAGATACACTCAGAGTGGTGTTTCAGCACCATGGGCAGGGACAGCAGCAGATACACTCAGAGTGGTGTTTCAGCACCATGGACAGGGACAGCAGCAGATGCACTCAGAGTGGTGTTTCAGCACCATGGACAGCAGCAGCAGATACACTCAGAGTGGTGTTTCAGCACCATGGACAGCAGCAGCAGATACACTCAGAGTGGTGTTTCAGCACCATGGACAGCAGCAGCAGATACACTCAGAGTGGTGTTTCAGCACCATGGACAGGGACAGCAGCAGATGCACTCAGAGTGGTGTTTCAGCACCATGGACAGCAGCAGCAGATACACTCAGAGTGGTGTTTCAGCACCATGGACAGCAGCAGCAGATACACTCAGAGTGGTGTTTCAGCACCATGGACAGGGACAGCAGCAGATACACTCAGAGCGGTGTTTCAGCACCATGGACAGCAGCAGCAGATACACTCAGATGAATTTTTTTACTTTTTTTACCTGAAAAATCGCTTTTTTGGCTGCAGAATAGACAGTATCAATTCAGAGACATGAGGCTTTACCAGTGAGCTCAATTTGTGAGTGGGCATGGACTGCATTGATGACATTACTACAGCTCATTTCTGATTGGTCAAACTGAGAGTGTTACAACTATCCCTTTGTTACAACCATCCCCGGTGTCCCCTATCTGACCCCTAATTTCTCCCTGGGGTGCTGGACAGCCAGCAGCCATCAAGCTGACCTTGTGACTGAGTTTCACAAGGTCAGAGTGAGGGATAAAGTGTGAACTGAATTTTCCCAAAAGAGATCAAAAATAAATAATGATAAAAGATGCAATGATTTAGACTTAAATATGGAAACACTGGGTTTTACGTTGTAATTTCCATCTTTCCTTACAGACAACGGTCCCTCTTTTGAGCACCCTCACCTGGAGCAACAAGGACTAGAGCCCATCTTCACCTCCACCCCCAACTTTTCTGCTGGAACTTACCAGCAGTCTTCCATCTCTGCAACCTCAACAGATCCAGTTCCAGTGTTCCCAGACAGTCCCTCGCCCGTCCTCCCGGGTCACTTGAGTGCCTCTCCTGAGCACAGTCCTTCTCCCCTTCTTCCCGCAGCCAAAGACCTTTCTGCCCATGTGAGTCAGCTCCATTCATACAGCCTTCAAAGCCAAGTGGAGAGCTCTCCCCCTCTCCTTTTCCCCTGCACATCTTATGTAACAACAGCTGCTGAACCTCACCATCCAGCCTTCCAGGGTACTCGTGCCCATGCCAATGCAAGCAATTTGAACAGAGATTAAAGTCCCTGGAAGCAAAAATGGACAAGTTTTTGGAACGACAGACATCGTCATCGAAGAAAATAACACCATCACCACATCTGTCTGCACAAAAGGGGGAATGGGTTCGGAAGACAGGAAAGTCACCCAAGAACAAACGTTTATTTGGTACGTTTTTCTTTCCCTTTTGACTAAAAGTTGGGGAGAGAGAAGAAAGACAGTTAAGCTAGTTCCCCCTATTTGTTCTGGATAGTAGAACTAATGTTTTACCTCTTTTTTTCAGAAAAAGTTCTCCAAGACTTCCACAGCTTTCGCCTGGGTGCGAGAACGGGGCGTAAGGATGGGAGAATGCAAAGCAGGCCATGAGCCATGGGTTCCGCTTTTGCCTTTACATGGCCTCTGGCCAACCAGCATCCATGACCAGTGACCTCAGGTTCCTTGGAGATGTAAACAGGTTGCGTGTGTAAGTAATCTTTCAGTCATTTTAGAGACTTGACACAGAATAAATATCAGACTTGTCAATAACAAATGACTTCCATATTTTTCTCTATGGCTTTCAATTGTCTGTAAACTGTGATGTTTTGAAATAGATGGAAATTTGGATGTTGCAATATGAAATGTAGTTTATGGTGATGACTAGGAGGTAAGATCAAGTAACGTGTAACTTTCACAGCTGGCCAGCCTACCTGACAAAGAAGGGATATTCCCCCACCACAGTGAAGAACATGCTCCATAATGTAGCGAGCTTTTTCAACCATGTTGAAAATTGCTTCATGTCGCAAAGCCGGCTGAAGCACAAGGACCTGGTGGCTATGAGGTACGAGCTCAAGAGTTTACAGTCTGATGTCCAACGACAGGTTGTCATCCACCGACAGAAGGTGTTAAAGAAAAAGTCAGGTAGATGTTGTCACTGCCTTTCAGTCTCATATTCTGTTCTCTATTATTTTTACATTTTTGTGAGCTTTATTTATTTTGTGGTTTTTCGAAACTGGGGCTCACAATATTTATCTTGGTGCCTCTCACACTGTTTTAACAGATGATCAGCTCGACGCAGGACAGGCAAAGGAATTTATGAAGGCTGCCAGGAAAAAAATTCCTAAACTGTTAAGTAAGTAGCCTTACTTATTCTGTGTGTGTCAAACACCAAATTTGGGGGTCCTAGACACTTGTGAACATGTTCAATTCCATATTCCAATTTCAGTGTCAAAAGTTGGAACTTTTTGTAGCAACATGCTAGACACTTGGGACCAAGCCCATTTGACTCAGAATGACTCAAACAGTATACACAGCAAATTTGGGGGCCCTAGGCACTTGGGGAAATGGCCAGTTCCAACTTCTAAATTCTCAGTAAAAGTTGGAACTTTTTGTAGCAACATGCCAGACACTTGGGACCAAGCCCATCACATTGTATTCCTCCTTGAGTAGCGTTCATTCTTACGGGTAGGGTTTGCTGTGTTTTCAAAAATATGTCTACTATGTTTTCTAGGATCTTTGTCCCGCAAACCCTCTGCCACTGATCATGCCCTGCTAACTGGCTACATCCTGTGCTACCTGGCGATACTAACAGGGCACAGGTCAGTGGTGTTCATCAACATGACAAAGGAAAAGCGTCTCCAACTCCGAGAGCTGGGACCATGGAACAAAGTTTCAAGTTCTGGTTAGTATTTTTTTCTTTTTTTCATTACATAGCCTTACCCTATGCTCATATTCTGATTTTTAAAACCCCAAATATTACCCCCGGGTTACTCCTTTTCTATTCAGAATATTTGATATCAGGATCAGCTTTATTGGCCAGGTATGTTTACACATACAATACAATACAATAAATACAGATAATACAGAATGGTGTTTGGATATCAACAGTAAAACGAGGGGTTAAAATTCATGCACAGTTTGTTGGTGCTTGTGGCCATTAAGAGTTCAGCAGAGTAACATCCCAGGGGAAAAGCTGGATCTGTGTCTGTTGGTTTTGGCATACAGCGCTCTGTAACGCCGGCCTGAGGAGGAGCCTAAACAGTTCATATGCTGGGTGTGAGGGTCTGCAGAGATGTTTCTTTCCCGTTTCCTGGCCCCAGACCTGAATACATCCTGGATGGAGGGCAGGTCTGCCCTCATGATTTTCTCTGCAGTCCGTTGCAGTCTGTCTCTGTCCAGTTTAGAGGCAGACCCAAACCAGACAGTGATGGAGGTGCAGAGAACAGACTGAATGATGGCAGTGTAGAAGGTCACCAGCAGCTCCTGGGGGAGGTTGAACTTCCTGAGCTGTCGCAGGAAGAACAACTTCTGCTGGGCCTTTCTCTTGATGGAGTCTATGTGAGGGGGTCTTTAGGAAGAACAGCCTTAGCTGGACCTTTCTCCTGATGGAGTCTATGTGAGGGGGTCTTCAGGAAGAACAGCCTCAGTTGGGACTTTCTCCTGATGGAGTCTATGTTGGAGGTCCACTTCAGGTCCTGGGAGATGGTGGTTCCTAGGGACCTGAAGTTGTCCACAGTGGACAGAGTGGTGTCGAGGATGGTGAGGGGGGTTGATGTGGGGGGTGGTCTCCGAAAGTCCACAGTCATCTCCACAGTCTTCAGCAGGTTCAGCTCCAGGTGGTTCTGACTGCACCAGAGAACCAGCTGATCCACCTCCTCTCTGTAAGCTGACTCATCACCGTCTCAGATGAGATGGATGACTGTGGTGTCATCAGCAAAGTTCAAGAGTTTCAGAGACGGGTCCCCTGAGATGCAGTCATTGGTATAGATGGAGAAGAGCAATGGAGAGAGGACACACCCCTGGGGGGTGCCAGAGCTGGAGGTCCGAGTGCTGGATGTGACGCGGCCCAGCTTCTGCCGCCTGTCTGTCAGAAAGCTGGTGATCCACTGACAGGTGGAGGCTGGGACAGCTTGTTGTGGAGTAGTTCTGGAGTGATGGTGTAGAAAGCTGAAAGGTCAAGGACATGCAGTTACAAAACTTGGGTCTATGTCATGTCAACTATTCTTTATTAACCAAATAAGGAAAATGTGTCAGAACCATTTTAAAATATTTCCTACAAAATAAATCATAACAAAAAAATATCATAGAAAGAAATATTACTTTTCTTTAAGTCACAAGGCTTCAAGATATTCTGCACAATTGATACCTGACTTATCTGAGGAAAACTGATTATTTGGGGGTTTTTTTTGTTTGTTTTTTGTTTTGTTTTTTTTTTTTACCAAGGTGGATGAACACAAAACAGTGAAAACTTTTGGCCAAGCGGCACTGAGCCTCGATGAGGAGGAGTTTCAGTGGCTCCAGGACCTGGCTAAAAGGAAATGCTGCGGAGAATATCAGCTCAACCCTCTTGTGTTCCATGGAGAACAGGGGAAACCCCTGAGAAATGCATGTTCATTCCTCCAATCAGCTTGGAGTGATGCTGGCATGGCGGGGAACATCACCTTCACTAAGATCAGGAGCAGCGTATCAACTCAGGTAAGAAACAAAGTTAAGTTGGAATCTGCTTGTAGGACAGGATTTTCAGCTTGTAACCTGCTCATTAATTTGAATTCTTAAAATTAGAATAAATAATGTGGATTCTAACATGTCCAATATCAGGCTATAGACTTGGGACAGAGGACTTTTAAATAAGAATGACTCAAACAGTATACACAGCAAATTTGGGGGCCATAGGCACATGGGAACATGCTCAATTCCATATTCCAATTTCAGTGTCAAAAGTTGGAACTTTTTGTAGCAACATGCTAGACACTTGGGACCAAGCCCATTTGACTCAGAATGACTCAAACAGTATACACAGCAAATTTGGGGGCCCTAGGCACTTGGGGAAATGGTCAGCTCCATATTCCAATTTCAGAGTCCAAATTTGGAACTTTTTGTGGCAACGTGCTAGGGGTTTGGGACCACGAACATTTAACATGACTCTAATTCTATACACACCATGTTCTGGGTTGAGAAAATGGTTAATTTCAACTCCTGTAGAAGAAATTAATTATTTTTTTGTTCGACTTTCAGGCCAACCGATACCTTTCAGAGAAAGAAAGGAGGCAGCTGGCCAAATCTATGTGCCACGATCCGAACACGGCAGATAGGTTTTATGTCGCTCTTCCTGACAAGGAGACAGGTCACCAGACCAGGAAGCTGAGACTTAAGGCCTTGGAGAAGGCTTCTTCACACCCCCCTCAGTATGATACTGAGACACCGTCCACCAGCTCTGATGAAGAGGAACCCCCGTATGATGATGAGGTTTCAAGCCCCTCCTTGGTGTCCTCTTCAGAGGAGTTGGATGACAAAAATTCAGACTGGGTCAGCCACAGAAGGAAACTGTCCTTCTCACCGAAGAAGGAATGTGAACCATGCGTAGTGACGCTTGACAGATTAAGACCCAAAATTGCAGAGTATTATCTGTACAAGCAAAGATCTGGTACAAAGCAAGCTTTATCCGTCCAGCCTGAAGCACCCAGGGCCGAAGAGGGGCAGGAGACCCCTGCAGAGCAGGCTCAAGAAAACATGCCTGAACCCACGCTTGCCACTGTGCTCACACCTGACCTCATTCTCGACACTCCAGACATGAGGCAGGACATAACAGAATTTGTTCCCGACACCCTGCTAGAGGAGATGGCTGACATCCCAGTGGAGGACAAACTGAGCTTAGTCCTGACCCCATAACTGTGTTTGAAGTCAGAATTCTGAGATCAAAGTTTGAATCCTGACTTTTTTCTCAGAATTTTGAAAAATAATTTAGGAAGAGGTTTTTGTTTTTGCTTCCAGAAAAAAGTCAGAAAATCTGATTTTTTTTTTCACGAAAAAAAAGAAAAAAAAGAAAAAAAGAAAAAAAAAATTGGTACCAAAAGTCATGGAAAAATTTTGAAGGATACTTTCCTCCTGATTTTTTTTTTTTTTTTTTGGATCAAAATCCTCAAATTACATCTTGTTTTTTTAGGGTTTTTTTTTATTATTATTATATTGGAAATTTGGGCAGGGAATTTCTTTCTTTTTCCTGATTTGTATTAAATGCAAAAGGCTTATTTAGTTTGATCATGTGTCCTGCGTTTATTTTTACAGAGCAGATGCCAAAACCCTGGCTGAGGAGAGCCAGAGGTGTGTTCAGGGACCACCAATTGACACAGAAAAGTCTGTGTGTGTGAAAATGTGTTTAAGTTGTTAATCAGGTTTTATGTGTTGATTAAGATTTGTTAGCATTTTGTTTGAAAATGATTTCCCCATGTGTTTTTTAGGTGATACATTTGTTTAATTATGGACCAATTTTACTTTAAATTTTATTTGAGTTATGTTTTTTCTATTTTATGTTGAGGTAAATCTCATTTTTGTTCAATACTCACAACTGTGAAATAAGGATTTAAAAAGTGAAAACAAAGGGCCTAAGTTTTTTTGTGCTTTTTCACACAATTCTGATATTTTCTTGGCATGATGACCTTTTCATGATTCTTAAAATCATAATTCTGATTTGACAGTTTTGATATTAAAACACTTTATACATTCAAAAGAACATGTAATCATTTGTTTTAAAGTAATTTCCTCATTCAATGATCACCTTAACGGCTTAGTCCCGTTCGGAATGACTCGGGGCTGGAGCCAATCCCAGCTGTCATCAGGTTAAGGGCAGGGTACAGCCTGGACTAGCAAGTAATAAGTTGAAGGGCTGACAAATACATACACACAACCATTCACACTCACACACAAACCAGTTGTCAATTTTGAGATAAGTAATTTATTTGGAACTTTTGGAATTGAATTTGAAAATATCTTTTCCACTCACACTGACAATGTGATTCTCACATATGCGATAGAGCTCCTCGAGAGCTTCGCGGAGCAGTTGGTTTCATCTCTCTCGGCCCTTGCGTTCCTGAGTTACGACCCAAAATCCCTAGAGGTGAAGGCCCAAACGGGGCCTTTCCAGCAACAGTCCCTTTTTGGCTCCTATTTCTTTTGTGCAGCACCTACAGACATGCAACCACCTCTAGGTCAAAGCCTATAACCCCAACAATCATGGGGAGAATTTTGAAGCACAGCAAGTGCCTAAAAATGGAGGTCAAAATGTCAATCCCTATGAATAGACAGGAATTTGGAATCCTATGTGCTAAATAGGAATGTGGAATTTTGGAATTGACCTCATAACTCCTCAACCAATCAAGCTAGAAATTTCAGAAGGGTGCCGTTGTGCTCGGCACAACAAGGGCTACCACCTTCTTAGGATGCGTGCAAATTCGACCATCAGGAAGAGGGCTTAAAGGTCAAAGAGCGCCACCTGGTGGAGCTGACCATGTATGCTGGGCGTATGTCATAGCCCTTCAGCACAGCTTTCCGAAGGTGGGGGGTTCGTGTCCCTGGGTGCTTGCGTTTACCAGTTACGGGCCCTCAAAATCATGACATTTTCACATTGTGGCGCCCCCTGGCTCCTCACAGAAACACTGCAGGGCCTGGGTTCGGGCACGGCTGCGATCTGCTGATCCAGACCTTTCCGCTGACGCCCTGGTGGAAGCTCTGGGGCCTCAAATAGCAAAATATCGAGTTGGGCAGTTTCAACAGCTCAGGCCCTTAGAGTGTATGAGTCCACATGTCCTTTGGGCCTTGAAACCTTCCCTGCTGGCACATCTGAAAAACACAGGCTAGAGAGCTGATTCTCACATATGCGATAGAGCTCCTCGAGAGCTTCATGAGCAGTTGGTTTCATCTCTCTCGGCCCTTGCGTTCCTGAGTTACGACCCAAAATCCCTAGAGGTGAAGGCCCAAACGGGCCTTTCCAGCAACAGTCCCTTTTGGCTCCTATTTCTTTTGTGCAGCACCTACAGACATGCAACCACCTCTAGGTCAAAGCCTATAACCCCAACAATCATGGGTAATTTTGGGGAGAATTTTGAAGCACAGCAAGTGCCTAAAAATGGAGGTCAAAATGTCAATCCCTATGAATAGACAGGAATTTGGAATCCTATGTGCTAAATAGGAATGTGGAATTTTGGAATTGACCTCATAACTCCTCAACCAATCAAGCTAGAAATTTCAGAAGGGTGCCGTTGTGCTCGGCACAACAAGGGCTACCACCTTCTTAGGATGCGTGCAAATTCGACCATCAGGAAGAGGGCTTAAAGGTCAAAGAGCGCCACCTGGTGGAGCTGACCATGTATGCTGGGCGTATGTCATAGCCCTTCAGCACAGCTTTCCGAAGGTGGGGGGTTCGTGTCCCTGGGTGCTTGCGTTTACCAGTTACGGGCCCTCAAAATCATGACATTTTCACATTGTGGCGCCCCCTGGCTCCTCACAGAAACACTGCAGGGCCTGGGTTCGGGCACGGCTGCGATCTGCTGATCCAGACCTTTCCGCTGACGCCCTGGTGGAAGCTCTGGGGCCTCAAATAGGCAAAATATCAAGTTGGGCAGTTTCAACAGCTCAGGCCTTTAGAGTGTATGAGTCCACATGTCCTTTGGGCCTTGAACCTTCCCTGCTGGCACATCTGAAAAACACAGGCTAGAGAGCTGATTCTCACATATGCGATAGAGCTCCTCGAGAGCTTCGCGGAGCAGTTGGTTTCATCTCTCTCGGCCCTTGCGTTCCTGAGTTACGACCCAAAATCCCTAGAGGTGAAGGCCCAAACGGGGCCTTTCCAGCAACAGTCCCTTTTTGGCTCCTATTTCTTTTGTGCAGCACCTACAGACATGCAACCACCTCTAGGTCAAAGCCTATAACCCCAACAATCATGGGTAATTTTGGGGAGAATTTTGAAGCACAGCAAGTGCCTAAAAATGGAGGTCAAAATGTCAATCCCTATGAATAGACAGGAATTTGGAATCCTATGTGCTAAATAGGAATGTGGAATTTTGGAATTGACCTCATAACTCCTCAACCAATCAAGCTAGAAATTTCAGAAGGGTGCCGTTGTGCTCGGCACAACAAGGGCTACCACCTTCTTAGGATGCGTGCAAATTCGACCATCAGGAAGAGGGCTTAAAGGTCAAAGAGCGCCACCTGGTGGAGCTGACCATGTATGCTGGGCGTATGTCATAGCCCTTCAGCACAGCTTTCGAAGGTGGGGTTCGTGTCCCTGGGTGCTTGCGTTTACCAGTTACGGGCCCTCAAAATCATGACATTTTCACATTGTGGCGCCCCCTGGCTCCTCACAGAAACACTGCAGGGCCTGGGTTCGGGCACGGCTGCGATCTGCTGATCCAGACCTTTCCGCTGACGCCCTGGTGGAAGCTCTGGGGCCTCAAATAGCAAAATATCGAGTTGGGCAGTTTCAACAGCTCAGGCCCTTAGAGTGTATGAGTCCACATGTCCTTTGGGCCTTGAAACCTTCCCTGCTGGCACATCTGAAAAACACAGGCTAGAGAGCTGATTCTCACATATGCGATAGAGCTCCTCGAGAGCATAGAGTAGCAGTTTGTTTAATCTCACAAGGCCCTAGAGATCCTGAGATACGACCCAAAATCCCTAGAGGTGAAGGCCCAAAGGGCCTTTCCAGCAACAGTCCCTTTTTGGCTCCTATTTCTTTTGTGCAGCACCTACAGACATGCAACCACCTCTAGGTCAAAGCCTATAACCCCAACAATCATGGGTAATTTTGGGGAGAATTTTGAAGCACAGCAAGTGCCTAAAAATGGAGGTCAAAATGTCAATCCCTATGAATAGACAGGAATTTGGAATCCTATGTGCTAAATAGGAATGTGGAATTTTGGAATTGACCTCATAACTCCTCAACCAATCAAGCTAGAAATTTCAGAAGGGTGCCGTTGTGCTCGGCACAACAAGGGCTACCACCTTCTTAGGATGCGTGCAAATTCGACCATCAGGAAGAGGGCTTAAAGGTCAAAGAGCGCCACCTGGTGGAGCTGACCATGTATGCTGGGCGTATGTCATAGCCCTTCAGCACAGCGTTCGAAGGTGGGGTTCGTGTCCCTGGGTGCTTGCGTTTACCAGTTACGGGCCCTCAAAATCATGACATTTTCACATTGTGGCGCCCCCTGGCTCCTCACAGAAACACTGCAGGGCCTGGGTTCGGGCACGGCTGCGATCTGCTGATCCAGACCTTTCCGCTGACGCCCTGGTGGAAGCTCTGGGGCCTCAAATAGCAAAATATCGAGTTGGGCAGTTTCAACAGCTCAGGCCCTTAGAGTGTATAAGTCCACATGTCCTTTGGGCCTTGAAACCTTCCCTGCTGGCACATCTGAAAAACACAGGCTAGAGAGCTGATTCTCACATATGCGATAGAGCTCCTCGAGAGCTTCGTGGAGCAGTTGGTTTCATCTCTCTCGGCCCTTGCGTTCCTGAGTTACGACCCAAAATCCCTAGAGGTGAAGGCCCAAACGGGGCCTTTCCAGCAACAGTCCCTTTTTGGCTCCTATTTCTTTTGTGCAGCACCTACAGACATGCAACCACCTCTAGGTCAAAGCCTATAACCCCAACAATCATGGGTAATTTTGGGGAGAATTTTGAAGCACAGCAAGTGCCTAAAAATGGAGGTCAAAATGTCAATCCCTATGAATAGACAGGAATTTGGAATCCTATGTGCTAAATAGGAATGTGGAATTTTGGAATTGACCTCATAACTCCTCAACCAATCAAGCTAGAAATTTCAGAAGGGTGCCGTTGTGCTCGGCACAACAAGGGCTACCACCTTCTTAGGATGCGTGCAAATTCGACCATCAGGAAGAGGGCTTAAAGGTCAAAGAGCGCCACCTGGTGGAGCTGACCATGTATGCTGGGCGTATGTCATAGCCCTTCAGCACAGCTTTCCGAAGGTGGGGGGTTCGTGTCCCTGGGTGCTTGCGTTTACCAGTTACGGGCCCTCAAAATCATGACATTTTCACATTGTGGCGCCCCCTGGCTCCTCACAGAAACACTGCAGGGCCTGGGTTCGGGCACGGCTGCGATCTGCTGATCCAGACCTTTCCGCTGACGCCCTGGTGGAAGCTCTGGGGCCTCAAATAGCAAAATATCGAGTTGGGCAGTTTCAACAGCTCAGGCCCTTAGAGTGTATAAGTCCACATGTCCTTTGGGCCTTGAAACCTTCCCTGCTGGCACATCTGAAAAACACAGGCTAGAGAGCTGATTCTCACATATGCGATAGAGCTCCTCGAGAGCTTCGCGGAGCAGTTGGTTTCATCTCTCTCGGCCCTTGCGTTCCTGAGTTACGACCCAAAATCCCTAGAGGTGAAGGCCCAAACGGGGCCTTTCCAGCAACAGTCCCTTTTTGGCTCCTATTTCTTTTGTGCAGCACCTACAGACATGCAACCACCTCTAGGTCAAAGCCTATAACCCCAACAATCATGGGTAATTTTGGGGAGAATTTTGAAGCACAGCAAGTGCCTAAAAATGGAGGTCAAAATGTCAATCCCTATGAATAGACAGGAATTTGGAATCCTATGTGCTAAATAGGAATGTGGAATTTTGGAATTGACCTCATAACTCCTCAACCAATCAAGCTAGAAATTTCAGAAGGGTGCCGTTGTGCTCGGCACAACAAGGGCTACCACCTTCTTAGGATGCGTGCAAATTCGACCATCAGGAAGAGGGCTTAAAGGTCAAAGAGCGCCACCTGGTGGAGCTGACCATGTATGCTGGGCGTATGTCATAGCCCTTCAGCACAGCTTTCCGAAGGTGGGGGGTTCGTGTCCCTGGGTGCTTGCGTTTACCAGTTACGGGCCCTCAAAATCATGACATTTTCACATTGTGGCGCCCCCTGGCTCCTCACAGAAACACTGCAGGGCCTGGGTTCGGGCACGGCTGCGATCTGCTGATCCAGACCTTTCCGCGCCCTGGTGGAAGCTCTGGGGCCTCAAATAGCAAAATATCGAGTTGGGCAGTTTCAACAGCTCAGGCCTTTAGAGTGTATGAGTCCACATGTCCTTTGGGCCTTGAAACCTTCCTGCTGGCACATCTGAAAAACACAGGCTAGAGAGCTGATTCTCACATATGCGATAGAGCTCCTCGAGAGCTTCGGAGCAGTTGGTTTCATCTCTCTCGGCCCTTGCGTTCCTGATTTACGACCCAAAATCCCTAGAGGTGAAGGCCCAATAGGGGCCTTTCCAGCAACAGTCCCTTTTTGGCTCCTATTTCTTTTGTGCAGCACCTACAGACATGCAACCACCTCTAGGTCAAAGCCTATAACCCCAACAATCATGGGTAATTTTGGGGAGAATTTTGAAGCACAGCAAGTGCCTAAAAATGGAGGTCAAAATGTCAATCCCTATGAATAGACAGGAATTTGGAATCCTATGTGCTAAATAGGAATGTGGAATTTTGGAATTGACCTCATAACTCCTCAACCAATCAAGCTAGAAATTTCAGAAGGGTGCCGTTGTGCTCGGCACAACAAGGGCTACCACCTTCTTAGGATGCGTGCAAATTCGACCATCAGGAAGAGGGCTTAAAGGTCAAAGAGCGCCACCTGGTGGAGCTGACCATGTATGCTGGGCGTATGTCATAGCCCTTCAGCACAGCTTTCGAAGGTGGGGTTCGTGTCCCTGGGTGCTTGCGTTTACCAGTTACGGGCCCTCAAAATCATGACATTTTCACATTGTGGCGCCCCTGGCTCCTCACAGAAACACTGCAGGGCCTGGGTTCGCACGGCTGCGATCTGCTGATCCAGACCTTTCCGCTGACGCCCTGGTGGAAGCTCTGGGGCCTCAAATAGGCAAAATATCGAGTTGGGCAGTTTCAACAGCTCAGGCCTTTAGAGTGTATGAGTCCACATGTCCTTTGGGCCTTGAAACCTTCCCTGCTGGCACATCTGAAAAACACAGGCTAGAGAGCTGATTCTCACATATGCGATAGAGCTCCTCGAGAGCTTCATGCGGAGCAGTTGGTTTCATCTCTCTCGGCCCTTGCGTTCCTGAGTTCGACCCAAAATCCCTAGAGGTGAAGGCCCAAAGCGGGGCCTTTCCAGCAACAGTCCCTTTTGGCTCCTATTTCTTTTGTGCAGCACCTACAGACATGCAACCACCTCTAGGTCAAAGCCTATAACCCCAACAATCATGGGTAATTTTGGGGAGAATTTTGAAGCACAGCAAGTGCCTAAAAATGGAGGTCAAAATGTCAATCCCTATGAATAGACAGGAATTTGGAATCCTATGTGCTAAATAGGAATGTGGAATTTTGGAATTGACCTCATAACTCCTCAACCAATCAAGCTAGAAATTTCAGAAGGGTGCCGTTGTGCTCGGCACAACAAGGGCTACCACCTTCTTAGGATGCGTGCAAATTCGACCATCAGGAAGAGGGCTTAAAGGTCAAAGAGCGCCACCTGGTGGAGCTGACCATGTATGCTGGGCGTATGTCATAGCCCTTCAGCACAGCTTTCCGAAGGTGGGGGGTTCGTGTCCCTGGGTGCTTGCGTTTACCAGTTACGGGCCCTCAAAATCATGACATTTTCACATTGTGGCGCCCCCTGGCTCCTCACAGAAACACTGCAGGGCCTGGGTTCGGGCACGGCTGCGATCTGCTGATCCAGACCTTTCCGCTGGACGCCCTGGTGGAAGCTCTGGGGCCTCAAATAGCAAAATATCGAGTTGGGCAGTTTCAACAGCTCAGGCCCTTAGAGTGTATGAGTCCACATGTCCTTTGGGCCTTGAAACCTTCCTGCTGGCACATCTGAAAAACACAGGCTAGAGAGCTGATTCTCACATATGCGATAGAGCTCCTCGAGAGCTTCGCGGAGCAGTTGGTTTCATCTCTCTCGGCCCTTGCGTTCCTGAGTTCTGACCCAAAATCCCTAGAGGTGAAGGCCCAAGCGGGGCCTTTCCAGCAACAGTCCCTTTTTGGCTCCTATTTCTTTTGTGCAGCACCTACAGACATGCAACCACCTCTAGGTCAAAGCCTATAACCCCAACAATCATGGGTAATTTTGGGGAGAATTTTGAAGCACAGCAAGTGCCTAAAAATGGAGGTCAAAATGTCAATCCCTATGAATAGACAGGAATTTGGAATCCTATGTGCTAAATAGGAATGTGGAATTTTGGAATTGACCTCATAACTCCTCAACCAATCAAGCTAGAAATTTCAGAAGGGTGCCGTTGTGCTCGGCACAACAAGGGCTACCACCTTCTTAGGATGCGTGCAAATTCGACCATCAGGAAGAGGGCTTAAAGGTCAAAGAGCGCCACCTGGTGGAGCTGACCATGTATGCTGGGCGTATGTCATAGCCCTTCAGCACAGCTTTCGAAGGTGGGGGGTTCGTGTCCCTGGGTGCTTGCGTTTACCAGTTACGGGCCCTCAAAATCATGACATTTTCACATTGTGGCGCCCCCTGGCTCCTCACAGAAACACTGCAGGGCCTGGGTTCGGGCACGGCTGCGATCTGCTGATCCAGACCTTTCCGCTGTCGCCCTGGTGGAAGCTCTGGGGCCTCAAATAGCAAAATATCGAGTTGGGCAGTTTCAACAGCTCAGGCCCTTAGAGTGTATGAGTCCACATGTCCTTTGGGCCTTGAACCTTCCCTGCTGGCACATCTGAAAAACACAGGCTAGAGAGCTGATTCTCACATATGCGATAGAGCTCCTCGAGAGCTTCGCGGAGCAGTTGGTTTCATCTCTCTCGGCCCTTGCGTTCCTGAGTTACGACCCAAAATCCCTAGAGGTGAAGGCCCAAACGGGGCCTTTCCAGCAACAGTCCCTTTTTGGCTCCTATTTCTTTTGTGCAGCACCTACAGACATGCAACCACCTCTAGGTCAAAGCCTATAACCCCAACAATCATGGGTAATTTTGGGGAGAATTTTGAAGCACAGCAAGTGCCTAAAAATGGAGGTCAAAATGTCAATCCCTATGAATAGACAGGAATTTGGAATCCTATGTGCTAAATAGGAATGTGGAATTTTGGAATTGACCTCATAACTCCTCAACCAATCAAGCTAGAAATTTCAGAAGGGTGCCGTTGTGCTCGGCACAACAAGGGCTACCACCTTCTTAGGATGCGTGCAAATTCGACCATCAGGAAGAGGGCTTAAAGGTCAAAGAGCGCCACCTGGTGGAGCTGACCATGTATGCTGGGCGTATGTCATAGCCCTTCAGCACAGCGTTCGAAGGTGGGGGTTCGTGTCCCTGGGTGCTTGCGTTTACCAGTTACGGGCCCTCAAAATCATGACATTTTCACATTGTGGCGCCCCTGGCTCCTCACAGAAACACTGCAGGGCCTGGGTTCGCACGGCTGCGATCTGCTGATCCAGACCTTTCCGCTGGCGCCTGGTGGAAGCTCTGGGGCCTCAAATAGCAAAATATCGAGTTGGGCAGTTTCAACAGCTCAGGCCCTTAGAGTGTATGAGTCCACATGTCCTTTGGGCCTTGAAACCTTCCCTGCTGGCACATCTGAAAAACACAGGCTAGAGAGCTGATTCTCACATATGCGATAGAGCTCCTCGAGAGCTTCAGCGGGCAGTTGGTTTCATCTCTCTCGGCCCTTGCGTTCCTGAGTTACGACCCAAAATCCCTAGAGGTGAAGGCCCAAACGGGCCTTTCCAGCAACAGTCCCTTTTGGCTCCTATTTCTTTTGTGCAGCACCTACAGACATGCAACCACCTC
>NW_024571678.1:0-100000 GCF_018320785.1 Cheilinus undulatus | reverse complement strand
GAATATGAGGAAAATATAACGGCCTTTTTAACATCTTTACCAACAGTGTCTCTGTGGTAGTTTGGTGCTTCAGTATTTACACTGAATCATTCAGCATAACGTTTGCCGACCTTTGTTATCTCTCACCTATTACAGATAAGTTAACGAAGCTAAGCTCCAGAAGTTAACGTTAGTTTAACTAGAGCGCTTTGGACAACAGCTAACAATGATGAACTATTACCAAAGAACAAAAACTAGAACAAAAAAAATGCCAACGAACTCCCAACAAACAACGTGACACAACGAACAACGCAGCTAGGAGCTAACGTTAGGCTAACTTTAGCTAACGTTAGAGATGTTAAAGATAACTTTATATTTCTTTCCAGCAACGTGACAATATGCTGCCTCAGATACGATGTTGGCTTACCTTGGAACAGATGTTGATTTTATCCACGTTGAGTTGATGTTGTGGTCTACTTCAACACTTTTATCCAAAGAAGACACTTTTCTGGGTTTAGATGTGGCTTAGGAACGGGTAAAAATACACTCTGTCGCCCAGCCTCTCAGGATACCTTGTGTTGGAGTCGCATGTACCCCATGAACACCGTTTGACCATTTTTAAACTTAAAATCTCAAAAAAGAAAAAAAAACCTCATAAAACCGGACGAAAACGGACTTTCTCCCATTCATTTCAATGGAAGTCCAGGCAGCTGATGTCCGAGTGTATGGAGAGGCTATACGCACTGTGATTGGCTCATCGCGTTTGAGGGCGGGACTTAGCCATAGGTCAATTGTCATCCTGGCGGCGCCACTGTATGGAGGACTGAGAGTGCCAAAATGAAATATATAATTCATGAATTAATTAAATGTGCCATTAATTTATTAAATATACCATTAATTAATTAAATGTGTCATAAATTAATTAAATGTGCCATTAATTTATTAAATATACCATTAATTAATTAAATGTGTCATGAATTAATTAAATGTGCCATTAATTAATTAAATGTGCCATTAATTATTTATATGTGCCATGAATTGATTAAATGTGCCATTAATTAATTAAATGAGTAATTTATGAATTAATTAAATGTGTCGTGAATTAATTAAATGTGTACTTTATGAATTATTAAATGTGTCATGAATTAATTAAATGTGTAATTTATGAATTAATTAAATGTGTCATGAATTAATTGTGTAATTTAAGAATTAATTACATGTGTCATGAATTAATTAAATGTGTCATGAATAAATTAAGTGTGTAATTTATGAATAAATTAAATGTGTCATGAATTAATTAAGTGTGTAATTTATGAATTAATTAAATGTGTCATGAATTAATTAAGTGTGTCATGAATTAATTAAATGTGCCATGAATTAATTAAATGTTTAATTTATGAATTAATTAAATGTGTCAGGAATTAATTTAGTGTGTTATTTAGGAATTAATTAAATGTGACATTAATTTATTAAATGTGTAATTTATGAATTAATTAAATGTGTCATGAATTAATTAAATGTGCCATTAATTAATTGTGTAATTTAAGAATTAATTACATGTGTCATGATTTAATCAAATGTTTAATTAATGAATTAATTAAATGTGTCATGAATTAATTAAGTGTGTAATTTATGAAATAATTAAATGTGTCATGAATTAATTAAATCTGTCATGAATTAGATAAGTGTGTAATTTATGAATTAATTAAATGTGTCATGAATTAATTAAATGTGAATTACACATTTAATTAATTCATGACACATTTAATTACTTCATTGTTCCTGCTCCAGCAGTGCATCATGAATTTATTTGATCTGTCATCCTCTCCCCTCAAACTCAGTGGGCGGGACTAACGCTGAACAGTCACAAACCATTGGTTTGTTATTATTGATTTTCCCAGCACACAAACTAACACAAACATGGCAGCTATCACTGAGGCTCTGCATGAGCTCTCCCATGAGTTAATAACAGATATTTTAGTCCTGTCAGAACACACTGATGGTGGAATTTCGGACCCTGAGCATGTGGCCAGCAAAGCAGAGGGATTTATTGAAGTTCTTGGAGTTATTTCCGCTCTGTCTGACCAAGATATTGACTGAAGAGTGTTCGCAAACTTACATTGCTGCCATGTTTTTGTGTGTGTGTGTGTGGGGGGGGGGGGGGGGGGGTGAAGGAGCGAAGGGGCGCCTAATCAGTGACGTGCCTCTGTTATTGATCATATCATTTAAACATGCACAAACAGCTGTTAAATACAGAAAATGCCAACTCAAAATAATTTGCCCCACATTGCTTTGGCGCCACCTTAGCCCCCCCATACAGTGCATATCCACTTTTTGCGCCACCAGCATGCATGTATCTTTTTGGGTTTTTTTGTGTATTGTTGCTAGCAGGGCCGGCCCAAGCTTACTTGGGGCCCTGAGCATTTTTGACTGGGGGCCCCCCAACCACTGATCACTGTTACTGATGCAGTCCATGCTAGATAATCTGTACATATACAACTAATCTAAACTCCAGCGGAGAAAAAATGAGGTGACAGAACTTGAGATTTTGTTCATTTTATGTCAAACCACACTATAGATATTGAGAGAAATTCAACGTATAACGCTGCCTTCATTACTTTAGTTAAAGCTGAAGTGATTTATCTCAGTTGATTCTTTAAATGAGTGAAACTAGACTCATGTATTTGACCAGTGTGTATGAACTGTCTAGTTAGTCCACTGATGATCATCCCTTTACATGATGGTAGTGACTATTAGATCCAGACTCTGGACCCACTGGCATGCATGCAGTAAACTGAGCTGTGAGCTGGACTGTTGTGGATCTGGAGAGGACTGTGATTGTCTCTGGGAGATCAGGAAGTTCTCCAGTCCTCTGTCTCTGCTGGGATGTTCTGGGTTTTACCTTTCTGCACATAGATGAAGAAAGTTTCCTGTCCCCCCTCTCTGTTCTGGACTGTCTGATGGGAGACGGCTGTGTTGGTCCTGAAGTCTGTAGGAGTGGACACTTGTGAAGGAGATGGACTTCTTCCTCTTTTTCTTCTCTGTCAGTCAGTCTTTAGGAGACTCTCCTCATCAGCAGCATCCAAACTACACAAATAAAATCATTTTTAATGTGTTAATGGTAAGAACTTACATTCATGTACAGAACACAGAAATCAGGGCTGAAAAGTAACTAATTACATTTACTCAGGTTATTGTAATATAGTAGCTTTTTTGTGTACTTGTACTTTTTTGAGTACTTTTCAAACTCACTACTTTGACTTTTACTTAAATACTTTTTGAGGGAAGTATTGAATTTCACTACATTTTAAAAAGTATTCAGTACTGCGTAAAAAACACTAAAAGCCAAAATGAGAAGATTTTAGCTTTCAGCCAACAAGACAATGTCCTGAAGTTTGACTTTCAGAGCACATGAATGAGAGAATAATTCCACATTTCATCCTAAAACAGCTGCTGAATTTAAGTGTCACCTTATAACAACAACCTGGTTATAGAGTCATGTTCTCTTGTAGTTATTTCACATTAAGAAAAGATCAGATTTTACTGTAAAACCTCCTCAGGTATCAAAAATAGCTACTCAGTACTTTGAGTAAATAAATAACTTTTACTTTTCTTGACTAGATTTACATATTTACTACTTTTACTTCTATTTAAGTGTATTTTATCCAGAGTAACTTTACTTTTACTTCAGTACAATATTCTGGTACTTTCTCCACCTCCGTCAGAAATAAACCTGCTGATGTCCTACACCTTCCCTTTAAAACACATCCTCCTCTTTCTGCAGTAACACCACATTTTAGAAGGATTTAGAGCCATTAAATACAATACAGAGTGCTAGCAGTTCATTTATTTACATGTTTTAAACCTCAACCATAAACCCTCCTACAGTAACAGCCAGTTTTATATAATAAACATTTACAGCTCTTTAATGATCAGTATTAACATGAAGTCCCCTCCTATAGTCAGATATTATGACTTGATGCAACCTTCGTTTTCTTCTTTAAACACAAAAATAACGAGCTATAAAGTCCCCGTTATTACTCTATAATCATGTTAATCTGGATAAATTCATTAAACCGTGTCTTACCTGTGATCGTGTTTATCTATCCCTGTGGTCTGCTGTCTGTGTGCAGGAGGGGATGATGGCCAGTCTGCTAACGTTTATCCTCTTTATGTCCTTTCTCCCGCGCCGTTATAAAACAGTCAGACCCTACAGCTCAGCTTCCTGCTAAGAAGAGACTAAACTGTGTGTGAAGTCATTTGGTAACAGAAATGTAAGAAAACCCCGGCTTTCACGGGACTCTAGTTTGCTTCTGAACTGCTTGTGAACATTGACGTCCTCTCTCTTGGGGCCCCTGGTTGTGACGGGGCCCTAAGCAGCTGCTTATGTGGCTCATGCCTCGGGCTTGGATGAATCAATAGTTGACGTTTCCTGCTGCAACCTTCTCTTTTTAAGCTTTCTTCCCGTCTGATCATTCCGATCCCTGACCGGTTTTATTAACGTTTTGAACTCTCTGCGACTTTCTAACGAGCTCTGAAATCATGCAGTACATCATACCGATGAGGGAAACCCACCCTCACCCCCAGACTGATCAAAAACCTGCCCAACTGTTGTGTGGTCCATCAGGATGACTTCTTCAAGCGCCACGATCAGATTGAAGTTGGTGAAGATGGCTTTAAGCAGTACGATGTCATCAATGCTCTGGACATGGACGCCATGATGAGTACGATCTACGCATGGTTGGATAACCCAGTGAAGTTTGAGAAATCTCATGGCGTAAAAACACCCTGGACACTGAGATCGTCCCAAAGTCTGACACTAAGGAGGAGGAGACTGACATCCTTATTGTGGAAGGCTTTCTGCTTTACACCTACGAACCTTTGATCGACGTGCTGAACCAGCGTTACTTTATTTCCATCCCATATGAAGAGTGCAGAAAGAGGAGGTGCTCTAGGAACTACACGGTGCCAGATCCACCCGGCCTGTTCAATGGCCACGTCTGGCCCATGTATCTGAAACACAAGAACATGCCTCTGGTTAATAGATATGAAATGATGTTGATATTTCTTCAATCGACACTTTGAATCATCAATCAAATTTTGATTTCAGAGGTGGGGGGGACACAACTGGTTTGAGTACGGTGGTATGGTCAATAGACCTCATTTACATAAAAGTATACCTAATTTTTGAGTAAAAATAAGCTACAATAAGATATAAAAATAAGATTATCATCACCCTAACACTTGTCACAATGCTCAATCTCATGACTAACATATCTTTATTCTTTCAGCCTCACCTGTGAGACTCCAGCCTCTCCTCCTCCATCTCCTCCTTCATCTCCTCCTCTACCTCCTCCTCTATCTCCTCCTCTACCTCCTCCTTCATCTCCTCCTCTACCTCCTCTTCCATCTCCTCCTCTACCTCCTCCTGTATCTCCTCCTCTACCTCCTCCATCTCCTCCAGTCTCTCCTGCTCTACTTCCTCCTGTATCTCCTCCTCTACCTCCTCCATCTCCTCCAGTCTCTCCTCCTCTACCTCCTCCTGTATCTCCTCCTTCATCTCCTCCTCTACCTCCTCCTGTATCTCCTCCTTCATCTCCTCCTGTATCTCCTCCTTCATCTCCTCCTCTACCTCCTCCTGTATCTCCTCCATCTCCTCCTCTACCTCCTCCATCTCCTCCAGCCTCTCCTGCTTTACCTCCTCCATCTCCTCCAGCCTCTCCTGCTCTACATCCTCCTCTACCTCCTCCATCTCCTCCAGCCTCTCCTGCTTTACCTCCTCCATCTCCTCCAGCCTCTCCTCCTGTATCTCCTCCTTCATCTCCTCCTCTACCTCCTCCTGTATCTCCTCCGTCATCTCCTCCTCTACCTCCTCCTGTATTTCCTCCTTAATCTCCTCCTCTACCTCCTCCAGCCTCTCCTGCTCTACCTCCTCCATCTCCTCCAGCCTCTCCTGCTCTACATCCTCCTCTACCTCCTCCATCTCCTCCAGCCTCTCCTCCTGTATCTCCTCCTCTACCTCCTCCATCTCCTCCAGTCTCTCCCGCTCTACTTCCTCCTGTATCTCCTCCTCTACCTCCTCCATCTCCTCCTCTTCCTCCTCCTGTATCTTCTTCTGGATTTCTTTTACCTGCACCTGACAAAAATATATTGATGGCTGACATATGAACAGTGGGACAATTAGGGATGCAACAATCATTGATTTTGATGGTATAGTCTGAAGAAAAAACTCAGTTTCTCAATTATGTCTAATTTATTCACAAACAATATGGATGTATAAAATCACATTTATAATCCAAGGTTTTATTTCATTTTTCCCACAAACTTTCATTGTTAGTGTTTTTAAACAGTGGCTGCCTTTCAAAACACAAATAATACATGAAAAAAAAAATCAAAACGTGTATCTCTTTGGCTTTAAATATATGCTTTTTAAAATCTCTGTGTTGTTGAGGCTCTACAGTAATAATAATAATAATAATAGTAATAGGAGGGGAGAGAGTCTGAGTTTCTGATGATGAGGGGAGGAGTTTGTGGTGTAATGTGTTCCTCTCAGTAACTAACACTGTGACTTTTAAAGAAGTCTCTTAGATCCAGTTTTCTTTTTTTCGACATCTTGTCACCTGGCTGCGCCTAATTACCAAACACACACACGCACGCACACGCACAGACACACGTTCAATGTTAATGTAAATGAAACCTCTGATACTAAAATCCGTCTAGCTGACGTCACCCAGGCAGAACCAATGCCAGCATGTTAACCACTCACAGATGAACGTGGACTCATGGCCAGCTAGCTGAACACCGCTGTGCTCCTGTGCTATAGTCCAGGCGCTGTTTGCAACCAGATGGAGTGACAGCGGGGACGGCCAATCACACGTTAGCAAGAAACGGCAGAGCCAATCGATGAGCTTGTGGGCCAGTGGGCGGTCTAAAGGGAAACGGGCTTCAGCTTGAGCAGCCGTTTTCCGCTTGGTCCTAGTGCTCAACCTGTCTCCTTTTAATATAGCGTAGCATTGTTTTTGGATGGTAAAAACTGCAGGGGACATGCCCCCCCCCCCCCCCACACACACCCAAATTACGTCCTAGCTTTGAACATTTCTACAACCTGCAGCTCTTGAATGTTTTTGCATTTGTTTGACTTGATGAAATAAAGGTTTATATAAAAACTAAAAGGAAAAAAAACACAAACAACGGACAAAGTTTTGTACTGAGACGTATTTAGAGCTTTCTTTAAAAACGAAAAAGTCACAATAAAACATTCTTGAAAAATGAAGTCTGCCTTTGTCAAAGAGAGTGACTCATGGAGCCCTCAGAAGAGTTTATCGAAATGTAATATTCAAAAACAAACAATCAATAACAATAATCATAATTATTATTTAAAAACAACATGATTTTAAATCTATAAACTTTGTTTCAGCGTTGTGTTTTATGCTATCAACACTTTTTAAAGTTTAACTGTTTCAATGCCACTTCGTCTTATTTCCGGGTTTAATTTTTATTTTCAACGCCAGTCTTTAATACAGTAATAATGCCTGTAGAGAGGATCGGAGCCCAGCAGGCGGCGGTAACTGGCCTCACCCTCGTTGATTGACTGTCAATAAATCCGTAGAAGAAGACATCGAAGTAAAACGTGTATCAGCTGAGCTGGCTGATGTGAAAGAAGAGCTCGTAGTCTGTGACTGTGGATCCAAACCAACGACTGCTGAGATGGAGAATGACATTCTGGTCTCTCTTGAAGATTTAGGGTGAGTAGAAGAGTTCTAATCGGAGTTCTGTTTGGAGATGAGATTAAAAACCAGCCTCCTGTTAGAGCTAGCAGGCTGCTAAAGCTACAGCTAGAGCTAACATGGCTAATGGATGTGGTCGTCCTCGTTATTCTGCTGATGAAGGCTGTTTATCCACAGTCCTGCTGTCTGCACGCGCTGTTATAAACCCGGAGAATAGTGCTGAGTCACGGTGGACCCGCAGAGCCGGTCCTGGTCTGTAAACTATAATAATAATAATAATAATAATAATAATAATAATAATGATAATAGAGACGGTCCTGGTCTGTAAACTATAATAATAATAATAGTAATAATAATAATGATAATAATAGAGACGGTCCTGGTCTATAAACTATAATAATAATAATAATAATAATAATAATAATAATAGAGACGGTCCTGGTCTATAAACTATAATAATAATAATAATAATAATAATAGAGACGGTCCTGGTCTATAAACTATAATAATAATAATAATAATAATAATAATAATAGAGACGGTCCTGGTCTATAAACTATAATAATAATAATAATAATAATAATAGAGACGGTCCTGGTCTATAAACTATAATAATAATAATAATAATAATAATAATAATAATAGAGACGGTCCTGGTCTATAAACTATAATAATAATAATAATAATAATAATAGAGACGGTCCTGGTCTGTAAACTACTATAATAATAATATTAGAGACGGTCCCGGTCTGTAAACTATAATAATAATTAATAATAATAACAATAGAGACGGTCCTGGTCTATAAACTATAATAATAATAATAATAATAATAATAATAGAGACGGTCCTGGTCTATAAACTATAATAATAATAATAATAATAATAATAATAATAATAGAGACGGTCCTGGTCTATAAACTATAATAATAATAATAATAATAATAATAATAGAGACGGTCCTGGTCTATAAACTATAATAATAATAATAATAATAATAATAGAGACGGTCCTGGTCCGTAAACTATAATAATAATAATAATAATAATAATAATAATAATAATAATAATGATAGTAATAATATTAGAGACAGTCCTGGTCTATAAACTATAATAATAATAATAATAATAGAGACGGTCCTGGTCTGTAAACTACTATAATAATAATATTAGAGACGGTCCCGGTCTGTAAACTATAATAATAATAATAATAATAATAATAATGATAATAATAGTATTAGAGACAGTCCTGGTCTATAAACTATAATAATAATAATAATAATAATAGAGACGGTCCTGGTCTGTAAACTACTATAATAATAATATTAGAGACGGTCCTGGTCTATAAACTATAATAATAATAATAATAATAATAATAATAATAATAATAATGATAATAATAATATTAGAGACAGTCCTGGTCTATAAACTATAATAATAATAATAATAATAGAGACGGTCCTGGTCTGTAAACTACTATAATAATAATATTAGAGACGGTCCTGGTCTGTAAACTATAATAATAATAATAATAATAATGATAATAATAATATTAGAGACAGTCCTGGTCTATAAACTATAATAATAATAATAATAATAATAGAGACGGTCCTGGTCTGTAAACTACTATAATAATAATAATAGAGACGGTCCTGGTCTATAAACTATAATAATAATAATAATAATAATAATAATAATAATAATATTAGAGACAGTCCTGGTCTATAAACTATAATAATAATAATAATAATAGAGACGGTCCTGGTCTGTAAACTATAATAATAATAATAATAATAATAATAATAATAATAATAATATTAGAGACAGTCCTGGTCTATAAACTATAATAATAATAATAATAATAGAGACGGTCCTGGTCTGTAAACTACTATAATAATAATATTAGAGACGGTCCTGGTCTGTAAACTATAGATAGAGTCTGTTTCTGAATTTTCCTACTACACTAGCAGTGCATCCTGATTTGCCCAAAATGTAGTATGCAGTATGCAAACAAATGTGAAAGTTGCAGTATGCCAAAAATACCCGGATGACGTACTGATTCTGGAAAATTTCACTGCATGCATCGGACCAATCTGCTTTGCCTATTGTTACCCACAATGCAAAGCACCAGGTCAGAGTTCATAATAGCGGAGAGAACTTTCATCGGAGCAACTGACGGTTACAAAACGTGCCATTACCTTTTAGCTTTACCTCATTAACGTGTACTATAGCGAAATAAGTTGTAATAAGGTCACTGTTGTTTTTGTTTTGCCCTTAAGGCTCGTAACGGCCGGAACGGTGCTGCCAAGTGTGTCCTTTCACTGCACTATACATGCTAAGCTAAAAACAACAGCTACAAAAATCCCCAAAAATCAAATCTGTACGCAAATGGATGGAAACCAATGTGTGCCTCATTTAATATTGACCAGGGTATGACGTACTTCTGGATACCGGATACCAGCTAAACCAGGCCAAGCATACTACACAATAACGTCCGACTGGTATTCATACTGCATACTACTGTCCAACGCAGTACACAGTGTGCAATACATACTGCATACTGTGTTTGGCAGGAGTATGCAGTAGGCCAAATCGAAAACAGCCATAGTGTTGGCCCAAGAGGCTTTTTTGTAGATCTCCCCAAGCCGCACCTGCACACAAAATTTGATGAAACTACGACAAAGTCAAAGGAGGGGGCTTTAACTTTGAAAACTGTTAGGGGGCGCTATTTTTTGCAATTCTGAATTTTCATGTTTGGGACCCAGAAAAGTTTTCGCAAGACCGGATGTATGTGCAAAGTTTCCCGTGAATTCAGAAATGTGAAGGGCCTCAAAAGTCCATGCAATGATGGCAAATAAAAATAAAAACAATCCGAGCAATTACAATTAGGTCCTCGCACCACTCGGTTCTCGGGGCCTAATTATTGTTTATGTTTTAATTCTTTAACTGTAAATTAATTTAATAGTTATAATAATTATTACAATGTAATAACAGTCTTGTTCAGGTTTTTAATTCTTTAACTGTAAACTGTGATAGTTATTGTAATGGCCTCTTAGATAGTTAATTCACAACCACAAAAAGGTTTAAACGAAAGGAGACAAGTCACATACACAAAATAACACAAATTAACTGAGGTTCAAATTTAAGAAAATTGAAAAGGCAATCAGCTTGTAAATTAAATTAATGAAACAAAAGGGCGCAATCAGGGGCCAACCAAAAATAACAAAAGAGGGCTGGTGGCTAATCCACAATCGGCCACTGGACCAGCTAAACCAAACTAACCAAAAAAAAATTAACTGGACCAGCCACCACCCCTAACTAAACCAGCCTAACCAAAATAAGCTAACTGGACCAGCCACCACCCCTAACTAAACCAGCCTAACCAAAATAAGCTAACTGGACCAGCCACCACCCCTAACTAAACCAGCCTAACCAAAATAAGCTAACTGGACCAGCCACCACCCCTAACTATACCAGCCTAACCAAAATAAGCTAACTGGACCAGCCACCACCCCTAACTAAACCAGCCTAACCAAAATAAGCTAACTGGACCAGCCACCACCCCTAACTAAACCAGCCTAACCAAAATAAGCTAACTGGACCAGCCACCACCCCTAACTAAACCAGCCTAACCAAAATTACCTAACTGGACCAGCCACCACCCCTAACTAAACGAGCCTAACCAAAATAAGCTAACTGGACCAGCCACCACCCCCAACTAAACAAACCTAACCAAATCAAGCTAACTGGACCAGCCACCACCCCTAACTAAACCAACCTAACCAAAATAACCTAACTGGACCAGCCACCACCCCTAACTAAACCAACCTAACCAAATCAAGCTAACTGGACCAGCCACCACCCCTAACTAAACCAACCTAACCAAAATAACCTAACTGGACCAGCCACCACCCCTAACTAAACCAACCTAACCAAAATAACCTCCTGGACCAGCCACCACCCCTAACTAAACCAACCTAACCAAAATAAGCTAACTGGACCAGCCACCACCCCTAACTAAACCAACCTATCCAAAATAACCTAACTGGACCAGCCACCACCCCTAACTAAACCAACCTAACCAAATCAAGCTAACTGGACCAGCCACCACCCCTAACTAAACCAACCTAACCAAAATAACCTAACTGGACCAGCCACCACCCCTAACTAAACCAACCTAACCAAATCAAGCTAACTGGACCAGCCACCACCCCTAACTAAACCAACCTAACCAAAATTACCTAACTGGACCAGCCACCACCCCTAACTAAACCAACCTAACCAAAATAAGCTAACTGGACCAGCCACCACCCCTAACTAAACCAAATAAACAAAATAAACCAGGTAAACAGGAGCAGATTCGAGTTATGAATGATGGAGATGAAGCCAGAGTAGAGAAATGAACAGAGGAGTAACATGAGCTCCCTTGGATTGGATGAAGACCAGACGTGCTGCTGCCTTCTGGATCATCTGCAGAGGTCTAACTGTGCATGCATGGAGGCCTGCCAGTAATGAGCTTCAGTAGTCAATGTGTGATATCACAAGAGCTGGTACCAGGAGCTGTGTTGATGTTCTGTCAGGGAGGGTCTGATCCTCTTGATATTACAGAGGTCAAATCAGCAGGACTGAGCAATCGAGGCCACAAGAACCTTGAAGGTTAGCTGCTCATTATCATGACACCCAGATTTGGGGCAGACTTGGTGGGCATGAGTTTATTTGATCCAAGCTGGATACTGATCTGAGGTTAAATGAAAGGAGAAGGTAAAACTAACAAACAAATAAACCCCCCACATTTGTCCAGGAGTGTGTCCCAGGCTCTGTCTGCATGCTCCTCTCCCCCCTTCATTCCAGGAAATATCCGTGTAAACACGGAACCACTGAAACGACTGAAAACGCTGTAGTACATATGCCAGGCCTATGCGTGGCGCTGTAACACTGCCACGGAAATGTACCACAGTAGAAGAAGAATATCACAGAAAACTAACACACTTTCTTCTAGTTGCCCTTCTGGTTGTTCTCCGCGTTTGATTTAAGAACATCTGGTATGTGCATTTGGCGGTGGTGGTAAAGGAGCATCATCAGTCCAAAAGGGTAAAACGTACCCTTATGGACCTAGGAGGGTTGAAAAATAATGATGTACTATCACAAAAACTGGCATTTAAGGGGTTTAAATTCTGAAACATAATGAGTATTCATTATGAATGGTGATAACTGAAGTGACTTAAAATATTTATACAAAAAACATTGCAATTATACATTAATACATATATCTTTTATGGCAGAGGGTATTTTTTACCCTTAGGGACCTGGGTGTCGCACTTTGTATACAATCGGGCACCAAAATATTAAAAATTGTTAAAAATCAATCTTGATGCCAATCTTTGACACTCCTGGGCTCAGATAATTCCACCTCAAAAAATTCAGTTTTGCATGTATGTAATGGAAAATGATTCACTTTTTGTGTTTTTTCTTTTAACAAGTTCTCATCACAAAAACTGGCATTTAAAGAGTTAAAATTTTGAAACTCCGATAATTTCCATTATGCTTGGTGAGGACTGAAGTTACTTAAGGTATAAATGCAAAAAAAATTGGAATGATACATCAATACGTATTTTTTTGTGGCACTCTTTATTGGAGGGTATTTTTTACCCTTATGGACCTGGGTGTCGCACTTAGGAGGGTTAAGGGTTAATGTTAACTGTAGGAATGTTTTCCCATGTCTCTGTAGGTACCAGGGCCCTCTGATAAGGCTCCTTTAAGGGTTAATGTTAACTGTAGGAGTGTTTTCCCATGTCTCTGTAGGTACCAGGGCCCTCTGATAAGGTCCTTTAAGGGTTAATGTTAACTGTAGGAGTGTTTTCCCATGTCTCTGTAGGTATCAGGGCCCTCTGATAAGGCTCCTTTAAGGGTTAATGTTAACTGTAGGAGTGTTTTCCCATGTCTCTGGAGGTACCAGGGCCCTCTGATAAGGCTCCTTTAAGGGTTAATGTTAACTGTAGGAATGTTTTCCCATGTCTCTGTAGGTACCAGGGCCCTCTGATAAGGCTCCTTTAAGGGTTAATGTTAACTGTAGGAGTGTTTTCCCATGTCTCTGTAGGTACCAGGGCCCTCTGATAAGGCTCCTTTAAGGGTTAATGTTAACTGTAGGAGTGTTTTCCCATGTCTCTGTAGGTACCAGGGCCCTCTGATAAGGTCCTTTAAGGGTTAATGTTAACTGTAGGAGTGTTTTCCCATGTCTCTGTAGGTACCAGGGCCCTCTGATAAGGCTCCTTTAAGGGTTAATGTTAACTGTAGGAGTGTTTTCCCATGTCTCTGTAGGTACCAGGGCCCTCTGATAAGGCTCCTTTAAGGGTTAATGTTAACTGTAGGAGTGTTTTCCCATGTCTCTGTAGGTACCAGGGCCCTCTGATAAGGTCCTTTAAGGGTTAATGTTAACTGTAGGAGTGTTTTCCCATGTCTCTGTAGGTACCAGGGCCCTCTGATAAGGCTCCTTTAAGGGTTAATGTTAACTGTAGGAGTGTTTTCCCATGTCTCTGTAGGTACCAGGGCCCTCTGATAAGGCTCCTTTAAGGGTTAATGTTAACTGTAGGAATGTTTTCCCATGTGTCTGTAGGTACCAGGGCCCTCTGATAAGGCTCCTTTAAGGGTTAATGTTAACTGTAGGAATGTTTTCCCATGTCTCTGTAGGTACCAGGGCCCTTTGCTGGAGGATGGAGCTCTGGATTCTGCTGCCAACAGAGGAGCAGCCTCACCTGAGTTCACCAAGCTCTGCGCCTGGATCGTCTCTGAGCTACGACTGTACTGTAAGCTGGAGGAAAATGTCCACGCCACCAACTGTAAGACATCACTACTTTAACCTGAAGCTAGAGCTGGACAATCTGGCCTCAGATTTATATCACTGTATGTTTTTGACATATTACAGTGCGCCATATGTATCACAGTATTTTAAAATGTCGTCTAAGAGTCTGAATGATGTTTAATCCAGCTCCAGATGACACCAGTTTAGTGATTAAAATAGACTGTTCTACTAGATTTTTAATACAATTGTATGCAGAAAGGGCAAAAATCTAACACTTCAAAACAGATGGATACGCCCGTTTCCTTGTTTCTCACTGGTGAATCCATCTTTTCAAAGCTCCCATCTGAACTATCTGGGCCTGGTTAAAAAGTGACAGGACCAATCAGTGACGAGGGGCGGTACTTTCAGGCGCAGCAGAGTCGTGACGTAAACAAGCAGCAGCAAGAGCTGGTGCAGTTATGGAGGAAGAGATTAGCGTGGATGCTGCTAGAGCGCCAGTTTTATCAGAACTTGACGACATTTCTTCATTAAAAGAAGAACAGAGAGGCGTGCCAGTAGTCGAGTGGTTAAGGCGCATGCCATATACGCAGGCGACCCGGGTTTGAATCCGGCCCGTGGCACTATTTCCTGCATGTCTCTCCCCGCTCTCTCCCCTGTTTCCGACTCTATCCCCTGTCCTATCCTATCAAATAAAGGCAAAAAGGCCAAAAATAAATCTTTAAAAAGAAGAACAGAGAACCGCAGTGAGCTGTTTTCTTTTAAAAAAACACAGAAGTCAAGCACTTAAAACTGAAATGACTAGGGAATTGAAAATGTGCATGGAACATTATGATAATGGAACAGTTAACCCTGCAATTTTATGGGATGCAGCAAAAGCATTTCTTAGAGGCAAAATTATTGCTAAGAGTGTGATGCTAAAGAAGATGAGAGCTAAAAGGCTGTCAGATTTGCAGGAACAGTTAAAGAACCTGGAGCAACTTCACTCTATGAAGAACAAGTCTTCTATACGTTAACAAATGAGGCCTGTTAAACAGGAAACAGATAAAACTCTTAGCAAAGAAATTGAAAAAAAGCTAAGATTCATGAAACAATGATATTACGAGGCGGGGTCTAAAGCATCCAAGTTGCTTGCATGGAGACTTCGGAAACAGCAGGCTGAAAATACAATCCATAAAATTAATCCAATAACAGACAAGATGACCACGAAGGTAGAGGAAATCCAGAAGGCATTTGAAAAATACTACACATTATTATATACACAACCAGGAAAAGCAGACAGACTAACAATTCAGAGTTTGTCTCATCATTAGACCTTCCCTCTATAGGTAAAGACCAAAACCACAAACTAATTTGTGAAATCTCAACTGAAGAGATTGATCGTGGAATTTCAAACCTCAGCGCCAGTAAATCACCAGGGTGTGATGGATTCTTCCAGAATGGTCTAAGTGCATGAGAGAATCCCTGCTTCCTTTATAAAGGAATCTTAATTATATTCTAAGGGGTGGGGCCATCCCACCGCCATGGAGTGAGGCGTTTATTTCAGTCATACCAAAGGAGGGAAAGGACAAAACAGACTGCAAAGGATATAGACCAATTAGTGTCTTAAACATCGATTAGAAATTGTACGCAGCCATATTAGCCCAATGATTGAGTACAGGCACACCTCGATAGCAGCTACGTCACGTGTTTTGTTGCTCTGATTGGCCCGTAAAGATGTGACAGAACGTTCATCCAATCACACTGCGAGTTTTTTCAAAGCCTCTGCCTTTTCTCAAATGTTTCCTGGAGCTGGATGTGTGAAACAAATCCATCTGGCATGTCAGGTTAGCAAAAATCAGTACAAGTCAAATTTAACACTGTTTACTTTGAAAAGGACCTCATTCAAACTTTTACTAATAAATCAAACATTCATAAATCATGAACTAGTCGGTCTGTTATAGTGATGGACAGTCCTGACATGGTCTCTGTGTTCTCTTTACTATTGATGATTATAAAATGATTATTTTCCTCATTAAGGGAGAAGAAACCCTACAGAACTCACCAATCCTGCACTCTAGTCCACCATTCAGACCAACACCCTGCAGTCTAGTCCACCATTCAGACCAACACCCTGCAGTCTAGTCCACCATTCAGACCAACACCCTGCACTCTAGTCCACCATTCAGACCAACACCCTGCAGTCTAGTCCACCATTCAGACCAACACCCTGCCGTCTAGTCCACCATTCAGACCAACACCCTGCAGTCTAGTCCACCATTCAGACCAAAACCCTGCAGTCTAGTCCACCATTCAGACCAACACCCTGCAGTCTAGTCCACCATTCAGACCAACACCCTGCAGTCTAGTCCACCATTCAGACCAACACCCTGCAGTCTAGTCCACCATTCAGACCAACACCCTGCAGTCTAGTCCACCATTCAGACCAAAACCCTGCCGTCTAGTCCACCATTCAGACCAACACCCTGCAGTCTAGTCCACCATTCAGACCAACACCCTGCAGTCTAGTCCACCATTCAGACCAAAACCCTGCAGTCTAGTCCACCATTCAGACCAACACCCTGCAGTCTAGTCCACCATTCAGACCAACACCCTGCAGTCTATTCCTGCAGTCTTGTCCACCGTTCAGACCAAAACCCTGCAGTCTAGTCCACCACTCAGACCAGAACCCTGCAGTCCAGCAGTCAATGTTTTCATGGTCTTGGGCTTGTAATAAGTGACTTATCTCAGTTGAAATGACGATGTTAGAGCGTGGCAGCTCTGCTCCAATCATATCACAGCTGAACTAAAAGAGGACACTAGACTGCATGTTAGATTTAAAACTATAAAGACGGAGGCGAGCTGGACCAAAGAGAGGCCATAGATGTGCCACATGGGGTTGACACAGTGATCTAAAAACTGCTAGATTAGGGTCAGGATTTCATGCAAACCCTCATATTTTTAGTAATGTGCCCAGTCAGAACATTGTTTTGTACTTCATGGTTTTTGTAACTACCAGTCCCGGGTGCTGAGAGAGTCGGCAGCCTATTGCAGCAGCTCCGACCCCTTTTCACTGTTTTGCTCTCTTTTAGGACTTATTCTGGATTATTTTTGTGTCCAGTTGTTTGCATTGCTGCAGTGTTTTAGTTGTAGTTGAGTAGCCTTTCCATGATTTTATTTGGAACCTTTTTGTCTACACCTGTGAGGAACTCCTCCTCCTCAAACATGAGCAGGACGTCCCGTTGCACGCATCCCGAACGAGATATGGCAAGGATGCTGCCGTGGGAACAAAGGCAGAGTTAGAGCCAGAGAGCAGACTGGGCAGGAGAGTTAAACCTTATCAGTCATCATGGGGAGTGTGAGGGTCATCATGGGGAGCGTGAGGGTCATCATGGGGAACGTGATGGTCGTCATTTGGAACGTGAGGGTCGTCATTTGGAACGTGAGGGTCGTCATGTGGAATGTGAGGATCATCATGGGGAACGTGAGGGTCATCATGGGGAGAGTGAGGGTCATCATTTGGAATGTGAGGGTCATCATGGGGAGCGTGAGGGTCATCATGGGGAGAGTGAGGGTCATCATTTGGAATGTGAGGGTCATCATGGGGAACGTGAGGGTCATCATGGGGAACGTGAGGGTCATCATTGGGAACGTGAGGGTCATCATGGGGAACGTGAGGGTCATCATGGGGAACGTGAGGGTCATCATGGGGAACGTGAGGGTCATCATTGGGAACGTGAGGGTCATCATGGGGAACGTGAGGGTCATCATGGGGAACGTGAGGGTCATCATGGGGAACGTGAGGGTCATCATGGGGAACGTGAGGGTCATCATGGGGAACGTGAGGGTCATCATGGGGAACGTGAGGGTCATCATTTGGAACGTGAGGGTCATCATGGGGAACGTGAGGGTCATCATGGGGAACGTGAGGGTCATCATGGGGAACGTGAGGGTCATCATGGGGAACGTGAGGGTCATCATGGGGAGCGTGAGGTCACTCACAAACAAAACTGACAACCTGATGGCCTTGGTGAATATCCCGCTGGTCCACAAGGAGTGCAGCTTTCTTTGCTTCACCTTGTATATGTGGGACTTTCAGTTCAACTCGGGATCATCCCACCTCCAGAGGTTTTCTAAAGAATCCTCCACAGTTGGATGTGTCAGCGACGATGAAGAAGAGGAGTACAGAGGACTGATAGAGAGCTTCGCCACTTGGTGTGACAGTAACCACCTGAAGCTCAATATCAGCAAAACCAAGGAGGTGGTGGTGGACTACAGGAGGAACAGGAGCCCCCCTGTCCCTGTCATCATCCAGGGGGAAGAAGTGGAGAGAGTGGAGTCATACAGATACCTTGGAGTCTACATAAACAATAAACTGGACTCCCAACACTGATGCCCTCTACAGGAAAGGACAGAGCAGGATGTTCTTCCTGAGGAGACTCAGGTCGTTGGGTGTTTGCAGCAGGCTCCTGAAGATCTTCTACCACTTTGTGGTGGCCAGTGCTCTCTTCTCAACTGGGGTGTGCAGTGGGGTGGCAGCAAGACTGGTGAGATCAACAGGCTCAACAAACTGGTGAGGAAGGCCTGCTCTGTGGTGGGTCTAGAACTGGACTGTCTAGAGACCGTGGCTGAGAGGAGGGTGAAGGACAAAATCCCCTCCGTCTTGAATAAGCCCTCTCACCCTCTCACCGAGCTGTGGCAGATGGGCAGCTCATTCAGCCATCGACTCATCCCACCCAGGAGTGAAACTGAGCGCTTCAGACACTCCTTTGTTCCCACTGCCATCAGACCGGACAACAGCAGGGGGCGCCACAGTCTGTCTTTGCACTGAACGGTAATATCTGTCATTCTTCAAGTTATCAGTCTCAACCTGGATGCACTCTGCTCTAGGGCAGCAGTAAACAATTCTTTTGAAATTTAGTATTCTTCTGTCAATTAATCGAGTACTCTAAAAAGAAATACTGCATTTTTTTGATCTGTCACTTTTGCTTTTTAAGAGAAGTAGTTCTAGACAAATGAGAACAGAAGCTGGGCCCCTTAAATGAACTAGTTCTACATTAAAAATTGGTATTAACAGGTTCTCTAAAGAAAATAGATTTTACAAAGTGCAATGAAGTTCTGATGACAAGTTTACATTCATTAAAGTTAAAGGACAGGAAGTGAAATAATGACATTAGATGATGCCATATTTGGGGTCTTAGGGATCCTCTCCCTGGAAACTGTCTGTGGCAATAGTGTGTTTCTGTTTAATTGGTTACAAATTATTATTAATACAAGTTTTATCAAGTTATTTATGATGCTGAAAGTTTTTGGAGAAGTAGCTTTTATGAAGACATCAGTGCGCTTACAATTAAATGTAAAACGTGTGCATGCTGAAGAGAGAGAGAGAGGGAAAGCATCAAAACAGGACTTAAATCTTGAGGCCTGACGGGGTTCTAAGAAACTGTCGAGTCAGAGAAGTTTATGAAATGCCCTGAAGTCTACAGACACAAACTGAGCGCTGTCTCACACCAGCGAGTCATGCAGGCAGCGTGTAAACTCAGAGATCCTCGGAGGCATAGCGCCATATCCGCCATGAAGCCACGGCCAGCGGATGAGTAAAAACGCAGAACGAGTGCCTGTAAACATCACTGCATCAACTTCTCTTCCCTCGTGATTTTCACGCCTAGCATCATGCATGCTACGTTATAGGAACAGCAAAAACGAGTGCATTGTGCCGCACAAATAGCCGTCCGTGTGAAACACAGCACGGCGTGCAACTCACGGGGCTGCGTCCAAGATTGCATGGGCATATACGGATACAGGACTGATTTAAGCCAAGTCTCAAGGCAGATAATTGGCCTTGAGGAATTTTTTTGATAGAATCACTGGAATAATTTGAGGAATTGTTTCAGCCCTTCTATGCTGTAACATTATTATTACTGTCATTTAAACTGGTGTTCTTATATTTACTGTACACTCACTGTTCATATTCACCATGCCATGATTATAATGTTATATTACAGTTATTTTACACTCTGTTTTGCACCCTGACTAACCCTTACCTTATCTATATATTTTTTTGCTCCTCCATTCTGCACATTTAACATCCCGTTCTTGTACTACCTCATGTTCATGTCATACCGCTGTTCTGTACCATGTCTCTTTGCACAAACACGCGTCACTGGGATTTCTATTGCCTGCAAAGGATGTTAATTATATATATCTACTGCCCCTTATTTTTTAATTTCTGATTTAGCTTCTCTACATTAATGTTGTTTAATTCTATTGTATTTTTATCACCTTTCTCCTTTGTTGTGTTGCTGCAATGTCAGAATTTCAATAATAAATGATCTTATCTTAAAATATCCATAGAAATCTCTGAGGACATCCATAGTCTTCGTCACAGCATCATCAGCAAAGACCCTTCACAAACCCTAACCCTAACCCTCCACATTGTCCTCAGGTTTTTTAATCTCAGTCTTAAATGTGCTTTAATAGCTTGAACAAATGCATCGTGTTTTTGCCAGAAATCATGAGAGAAAAACAATTGAACTGTTACAATAAGAAGCAGGTTTAAAATAAAAATCTAACTGTATTACGGGTATTGTGATAGAAAATTGTCTCTGTTGGGAAGAGACTGAATGGTGGTCTCTCAGGCTATGACAGGATGTTTTTAGCAGCGACTCTGTTCTCCTAACATCTGTGTCCGTTTAACTTCATCCTTTAGCGAATCAGAGCGAGGAACTCTGAGTCTGATTACGTTTCCCTGTCTCCTTATATTGGAGCTATTTCTGAACAGAAGCATCTATTCTTTGACTCTGTATTTTACCCAGCACTGATGGAATCACTCATGCTTTAGCGACGGTGCCTGAGATTACTGTTACTGTGGGTTAGATAACTTTGCTTTTTACTGGTTTTAGAGGAGGACAAAACCGTTTCTTCCCAGTAATCTGTATGACCAGCTGCCACCAATACTGCTAGTTTTCCAGACTGTGTGGCTGTAGATGAGGTTCAGGAGCGCTCCTGTTCTCTGCTGGGATCTGTTGTTGACAGCATTTGTCCTCCTGTCTCTCTTAGGTCCCTCTGAGGCTGAGAGCTTCCAGCTGGAGATGAGCGGCCTGCTGTCAGAGCTCAGCTGTCCTTACTCTGTCCTCACCAGTGGAGACATCGCCCAGAGGTTTCTGAGCAAGACCGACTGCCTGCTGCTCCTCAGTACGAACACACAGCTCTGTCAGGTTCCCTAGAAATGCCCAGAATGTCATCTCTGACACAAGTTTCTCTCAATCAAAACAAAACTCAGTTATTATGAGGTCAGGAGGCAGTTACAGCTCTTATTGGTTTAATTCTCAGTCATGAATAAGAAGGTGAGCATCGTTCTCTGGAGCTGCAGAGAGATATAGGAGAGGCATATTTATCACACTTAAATGTTTCTCATCATCAAACCAGTTTAAATATCTCACAAAGAAAACCCAAGTAAATAAAAAAATTCAGTTTCTAAATGATTTTATTTATTAAGGGAATAAAAATCCAAACCTCTCTGTCCCTGTGTGAAAAAGTAATCACCCCCCTTGTTAAATCATGAGTTAACTGTGATTAACCACAGTTCTTGGAAAGCTGAGTTCAGTTTCTCTGCCACACCCAGGCCTGATTACCTCCAGATCTGTTGAATGTAGAAATCCCTTAAATAGAAGCTGTCAGACAAAGTGAAGTAGGCTACAAGACCTCAGAAAGAAACGCATCATGCCACCATCCAAAGAAACTCAAGAACAAATGAGAAACAAAGTGACTGGAATCTATCAGTCTGGAAAAGGTTACAGAGAAGTTTCTAAGGCTTTGGGACTCCAGAGAACCACGGTCAGAGCCATTATCCACAAATGGAGAAAACTGGGAACAGTGGTGATCCTTCCTAGGAGTGGTTGGCCAACCAAAATGACTCCAAGAGAGCAACCACGACTCATCCAGGAGGTCCCAGAAGAACCCAGAACCACATCCAAAGACCTGCAGGCCTCAGTTAAGGTCAGAGTTCATGACTCAACCATCAGAAAGACACTGGGCAACAATGGCATCATGGGAGAGATCCAAGGCCAAAACCACTGCTGAAAAAGAGAACACAAAGACTCGTCTGCAGCTGGCCTACCTTTGAATGTCTGAAAATCTCCACCAGCTGCTCAGACTGGTCATATTAGCTGCTGTTGCTGCTGTACAGTAATCCTCCTCAGTCTGAGACAGAGTGATAAAAACTCTTAAACCTTGTAGAGAGTCCCTTTAGTTAAATTATCAACCCAACTCTGAAATCTGCGTTAACAACGGTGAGATAACGCTGATTAGTGAGCTAAAGGTGGCATACGGTAAAATCACGATGTGTTTAAAGACAACTCAGACTTAAGAGTACCAAAGGGGGGACAAAGTTAAGACCTTTTTATGATGTGTTCAAATGTCCCACGGAGAAAATTCGAATTTTAGTTTTAGTGATAAATCTGAATAAATCCAGTCATTTTAAAGCAGGAATAGAGTATAAGATAGATGTAAAGCATGAGTTCAGTTAAAAACATGTTTTCTCATTTTCCACCCTGAATACACAAATAATCCTGTTAATATCACTAATATTATAGAGGAAGAGCCCTTTAGAATAGAAAGTTCATACATTAATGAAACACATCAGTGCAGCCCACCTGAAAAGCTAAATGGCTTAAAAATCATTGATCATTTAATTCAATTTGGCTGTAGGTTTTAGGTACCAGGGATTCGGGATCCGACTCTGACTCGGACTCAGGTAAAGAGGACTCGACTCGGACTTGAACACTAGGAACCCGGGACTAGAGTAGGACATGAGGTTTGGTGACTTGACTACAACACTGGGCGTGGCGGAGTCGTGATGTAAGCAGCTAAAGCGCCAGTTTATCAGAACTTAACGACATTTCTTCATTAAAAGAAGAACAAAGGGAGACTTCCGGTGACGCCGTGATAGGGAAAGCAGCTTAAGAACGAAGCTCCATCAGACTTTACGAAAAACGGCGACAACAATATTTAGAAGGCCTCCAAAATACACGAGAGTTAGTATATTCACGAAATGAGTTGGTCTGCGCAACAGAA
This sequence comes from Cheilinus undulatus, assembly GCF_018320785.1. Classification (NCBI taxonomy): domain Eukaryota; kingdom Metazoa; phylum Chordata; class Actinopteri; order Labriformes; family Labridae; genus Cheilinus; species Cheilinus undulatus. Next base: position 76,447 of record NW_024571678.1, on the reverse strand, counting down.
GGCTACCAATAAGCAAGATTTAATGAAGGAAAAAGACAATAAACAACGAGGACTAGCAAGTCCGGCAGTGGCTAGCTTAAATTCTACTAGCGACAACACCATGTTGCTGGATGAGTTGAAAAAACTTCGCAAGGAAAACCAAGATGGGCATAATCATACTAAGCTGTCACTCGAGCGTCTGGAGCAAGCCGTAACAGACATAAAAGACCAACTGGGAAAACATGAAGAGAGACTTGAACAACTAGAAGAAAGGGTTGGTTTGACTGAAGATACAGTGATGCGCCAGCAGAGGGCGCTGCGATACTTGCTTCATCGTGAGATTGACCTCTCAGCCACCTGTGACGATCTTCAAAACAGACTGAGAAGGAATAACATGGGGATCTATCAGGTCCCGGAGGAAAGCGAAGGAGAAAATGTAGCTGGATTTGTGAAAGGTCCTCTACATGAAGTGCTTAAACTACCGCCAGAGATGGTTATTAAAATTGAGAGGGCACATCGTTCCCTTCTGGTTAAACCTAAAGATTCAACTGCCGCCCCCCCAGGTCAATCATTGTAAGATTCTTGGATGCAGCGGTAAAATATGCGGTGTTACGTCAGGCATAGAGCCAGGGACAGGTCTTCTTTCAAGGCAAGGGAATTTTCTTTGACCAAGACTACTGTCCTGAACTACAAAGGAAGCGAGGGAAAGTTTATGAAGTTATCAAGCAGCTGAAGAAGAAGGACATACAGGCTAAATGCCTGTATCCAGCACAACTGAAAGTTAAGCTGAACACGGTAGTCAAGACCTTCACAACACTGACGAATGCTGCAGCGGTGCTGAGGGACCTGGGAGTGGAGCTGAGCTGTGGAGAGAGAGAGCACATTGAAGAGGAGATGAAGGAGAGATGGAGAAGCAGGAAAAAGAGGAGGAGAGACATGGTGCTGTCCACATCGGACCTCAAGGCCTTTCTGCAAGAAGAAAACTGACTCTCAAAATTAAGGTAGTGGTGCTTAAAATAACATTAAGAGATGGCTGTTTTTATACAGTAAAAGATGAACAGTAAATGTGCATTGCTGCTACCTCTGTTAAAAATGTTGTCATAAGTTGCGTTAAAATACATGGTTAAGGTCCAGACGGACGTCGTTTTTTTTTTTCAGGCTCTGCATGAGTGAAGTACACTCACTTAGACCTTTTTTGCATGTTAATGTAATGTTGGTCTTACTCGCACTTTACGTGCTTTATCCCGCAGAGAGGGTAGGTCACACCTCTTTGCCCCAGTACCAACGGGAATTAGACACAGTTGGAGTTCAGCTTCTGTGGCTGATTGGGAAAGTGGAAGTTCATTTCTATGTTTCAAGAGTTGTTTCTATGTTTTCAGTGGCATATGTTATGGACTGTATTTTTCTTATTTCGGGAAGATTTAATATTTTGTTTTCATTTTTGACAGACGTTTTTAAGCAGGAAGAGTATTATATGTCTGCACAGCATAGAGATGGTGACTTTCTTAAATATAGTTATAATATTAGAGGAATCAATAACCCAATTAAGAGAAAGAAGCTTCTTGGGCAATTAAAGAAATTGCAGTGTTCAGTAGCGTTGATTCAAGAAACACACCTGTCTGAAATTGAACATTTAAAATTGAAAAGAGAATGGGTTGACCAGGTGTACAGTGCCTCCTATGGGAAAAAGAAAAAAAGAGGTGTGGCCCTCTTATTTAACAAGTCAGTTTATTATAGCAGTGAGAAAACCTTCAGTGATACTGAGGGTCGTTATGTGATGGTGATTGGGACAATGATGGGAATAAAAACAACTATTTTGAATTTGTATGCCCCAAACGAAGATTGCCAGTACTTCTATCAAAAGATTGCAACCCTCCTGGCAGATAAGGCAGAAGGGATGGTTCTTATAGGGGGAGACTTTAATTGTATATTAAACAACAAATTGGATCGTCTGCCCACTATAACAAGACCTCCAACTAAGATGTCAAAAAAACTATCAAATATGATGAAAGAGCTAGGATTTGTGGAGGTTTGGCGACACCTTAATCCAAATATCAGAGACTTTACATTCAGGTCTCAAGTACATGGTAGTTATTCAAGGATTGATTACTTCCTAGTATCAAAAAAAGACCTTTATCGGATAGAAGATAGTACAATTGAACCAATAACAATTTCAGATCATAGTCCTGTGACTATGAAAATAAATTTAGGCTTAGACAGACACTTTAGATATTGGAAGCTTAATGTTTCACTGTTAACAGACACTCATATAAAACAGGAAATACACACAGCTATGATACCAAAAACAGAGGGGGAGGTCAGACTTGTATTATGTATGGTAAAAAGAGTCATAACCAGAAAAAACTAAGGCACACTGTGTTGAAAAAGTTAAATAGCCTTTAATAAATGGGCTAAAGTGCCTACGCGTTTCAACTCACAAAGTCTTCATCAGGGCATTTAAAAAACAAGTGACTGTCCACAGATTTTCAAGGCTGTGGCGGCTGCCTTGCAATCAGTCAAATGCTCCTCAGGTGCAGCGAAAAAAGGGGGTGTGTACTCTTAATTGGTGCACTCCAACAAAGCAAACTCAGAGCACGAACAACAGTCATACAGTCAGCAGTTACAAAAAACAGACATCAAAAATAGCAAACATGATCATAAAGGAAAAGCAAAAAGTTAAAAAAAAAAAAAAATGACAAAGAATATACAAAATAATGATCCCACAGAGCTCTCCCATTCTTTGGCTAATCTTCATACCTAGTGAGGGGGAAAATGACGTACAGATATGGGGTGTAGTCCAGCTCCTCATTTAGTCCTGGACTTTTTGTAGCCTTTAGCTTGAAAATCCAATAGGTCTCTCTTTGTAATAGTTTCTTCAGTTTATCTCCTCCTCTATTCATTTCTATGGCCTCTATGCCAATGGCTTTAAGGGAATCTGGATTGCACCCATGATGCTGCTTGTAATGTTTGGCCATGGGATAGACTTCATTTCCAATCTGGATAGCGTACTTATGTTCAGCAATTCTTTCTTTAAGTTGTCTTTTTGTTGTTCCTACATAGAAAAATCCACATGGGCACTGAAGATGGTAGACAACATAAGTCGTATTACAGTTGATAAAAGATTTTATAGGAAATGTTTTATTTAAATGCACATCCTTGGAGCTGTTACTTTGTAACATGGAGTTACAGTGATTACATCTTCCACATTTGAAAAATCCTTGCGGCCTGCGATCCAGCCAGGTGCCTTTTTTGTCTTCTGGAAGATAGCTGTGTACCAGCTTATCTTCAATGGTCGGTGACTGTAGGTGCAGATGGAAACACATCTTTTAGACTTGGGTCGCTTTGTATGATTTTCCAATTATTGTTGATAACTTGCTTAATTTTATTAGCTCTGGTATTGTATTGTGTCACAAAGCTCATGTTTTGTTGCTCTTCTGGTAGTTTTTGTTTTTGTTGTAGAAGATCCTGTCTTTTTAGTTGTTTAGTTTCATTGTAAGCTTCATTGATAGTTTCATTTTTGTAACCTCTGTTTTTAAAGCGTGTTTGCATTTCTTTTGCTTTACTTTCAAAGTCAGTTTCTTCATCACATATCCTTTTTAGGTGCTGGAATTGTCCATATGGGATATTCTTTTTCAGTTTAGGAGGATGGAAGCTGTCTGCCCGGAGCAATGTATTTCTGTCTGTTGGTTTGCGGAAGACTGTAGTGTGCAGATGTCCTTCAGAGTTTTTCATTATTGTGAGGTCCAAAAAGGCTATTGCTTCTGGGTCATATTGTAAGCTTAATTTCAAAGAGTCATTGGTAGCATTTAAGTATTCATGAAATGATCTTAGCTTTAATTCTGTACCAGAAAAAATGAAAAAAGGCTCATCTATATAACAACCATAGAACTTGATCTTATCTCTGTACTCATTGAGGGGGGAGTAAATATATTTCTCTTCCCATAGGCCCATGAAAAGATTAGCCAGGCTGGGGGCATAGCAGGCTCCCATCGCTGTGCCTTTCTGTTGTTGATATAGATCATCTTGAAAAAGAAAGACATTATTTTTAAGTGTCCATTCAGTGAGTTTTAAAATAAAGCTACTGGGTGGCATACTTCCTGTGGGCCGTGTATTCAAATAATGGGAGAGAGACTGAAGGCCTTCAACATGATCAGTATTGGTATACAATGCTTCTACATCCATTGTGACCAGGAAACCAGACGTCACTTTGTCTATATCTGCAGGCTTGTTCAAAAGGTGGGGTGTAACTTGTATGAACGATGGCAGTTTGGAGACAAAAGGTTTGATGAAGAAGTCTATATATTTTGAGACAGGTTCTGTCAATGACCCATTTCCAGATATTATTGGTCTCCCAGGGGGGTTGTGAAGGTCTTTATGCACTTTGGGTAACATATAAAAACATGGAAGTATGGGATTTGGAGTAAACAAAAAGTTATACTCAGCATCACTAATCCAGTTATTGTCTTTTGCTTCTCCTAGTATGTGGCTAAGTTCATTTTTCTTTCCGTCTGTAGGGTTTATCCTTAATTTTTGGTAATAATTGTCATTGTTCAGCTGACGGAATGCCTCAGTTAAATATTTAGTTTTTTGCCGCACTACTACAGAGCCTCCTTTATCAGCTCGTTTGATAACAATGTCCTCATTTTTTGCCAAATCGTCTAAAGTAATTCTCTCTTTTTCAGAAAGGTTATGTTTTGGCATGTCATTTTTGCTGCTGAATAGATGCTCAATGTCATGATCAGTTTTTCTGCAGAATGTTACTAGAGAGGGATTATTGCTGGTGGGGCAAAAGTATGACTTTGGGTGGAATATATTACCATGTCCATGGCTAGTTGAAGCTGTAGAATTAACTGGGTTGTGATGATACCATACTTTCAAGTGCATACTTCTGTAGAAATGGAACAGGTCTATCTTAGTTTGGAACAGGTCAGTTTGGTGTGTCGGTGCAAATGTTAAACCTTTAGACAATACAGATACACTTTCATTATTGAGAGGAGTCTCTGAGATATTAATAACAAACAGGAATATTTTAACCTAAATGATAATGGCATGGTTTCTCCTTCAGTTTTATGGGATGCAGGAAAGGCCACAATAAGAGGGAAAATTATTTCTATTGGATCTAGGTTGAAGAAATTGTCGCAAAACAACAAGAACTAGAAACAGAAATCAGACAATTAGAAAGGGAACATCAACGAGATAGGAAAGATGATATACTTAAAAAGCTACAAGAAACTAGGTTACAATTAGATGAGATGTTAACATACAAAGCAGAGGGAGCCCTCAGGTTTGTTGACAAGAAGTTTTATGAATTTGGTAACAAAGCTAGCAGATTATTAGCTTTTCAACTTCAGAAAGCACAGTTCAGCCGCATAGTATCTAAAATTAGACATCCTGAAAATAACCAGATTGAGACTCACCCCCAAAAAATATCTGATGCCTTTGCAAAATATTATGAGCAGTTATATAAAGGTCAAGACCAGGATTTCTACAAAGAAAAAATCAGTGACTTTTTAATACCTCTTAAAATGAACAAATTAACAAATGATGAATCAATCAAGCTGACTGAACCCATCACAGAAGGGGAGATTAAAGAAACTATTAGGAAAATAATAAATCACCAGGAATCGATGGGTTTGCAGGGGAATATTATAAAGTCTTTGCAAATGACCTTTCTCCTATTTTATGTCAAGTATTTAACTATGTATTAATTTCAGGAGATCCCCCTAAATCTTGGTCAGAGGCAATAATCACTGTTTTACATAAGGAAGGAAAGGACCCCTTACATTGCTCTAGTTATCATCCCATAAGTCTTTTATGTGTAGATTACAAAATACTTACTTCAATCCTAGCCACTAGAACACAAAAACACATTGCAAAATGCATTAAATCAGACCAGACAGGGTTTATTTTGGGTCGTCAGGGAACAAATAATGTAAGAAGGGCTCTGAACTTGCAATCCATAGCAGCAAGAGCTAAACAGCCTTCTATGCTTCTCAGCTTAGATGCTGAGAAGGCGTTTGATAGAGTTGATTGGTTATTTCTTAAGCAAACAGTATTAGAAATGGGGTTTGGAGAAAAATTTGCAAATTGGATTGATTTACTTTACAAAGACCCGGTATCAAAAGTAAGAGTTAATGGATTTTGTTCAGATTTCTTTAAGGTGGGTAGGGGCGTGAGGCAGGGGGACTCACTTTCACCTATTCTTTTTGCACTCTCTATTGAACCCCTGGCTGAGGCTATACGCCAAAACACACAGATTCAAGGAATAGCAGATGAAGGAGGGTTTATTCACAAAATAGCCCTTTTTGCAGATGATATTTTGCTTTTTATAAAACATCCACTTACTTCAATTCCTGCACTTATGCAATGCTTGCACAAATACGGAGATGTCTCAGGATACAAAATAAATCAGAATAAATCAGAGGCAATGATGATATCAGAGAGTTGGCCTATACAGTTAAATGAAACGGTTTCTTTCCACTGGTCCAAAAAGGGATTTAGATACCTAGGAGTCACCCTTACACCTCACCCAATGCAGTTTTTTGAAGCTGACTACAATAGTTTATGTTTGGAAGAGTGGAGACTGTAAAAATAAACCTCCTCCCTCGACTTCTTTTTCTATTCCAGTCTCTGCCTGTAAGAGTCCCAATCTCCATTTTTGACATGTTAGATAGACTTATCTCTAAATTCATATGGCAGAACAAGAGGCCCAGGGTAAGACTCAAAACTCTTTCTCTTTCAAAGGACAAAGGAGGCCTGGGTCTGCCAAATTTTAAATGTTACTATTGGGCAGCTCAATTAACTGCTATAGTGGCATGGATTAAAGGGGATGAGGAAGTAGGATGGACTAAAATAGAGAAGAGTTCAGCTAAGGGCATTTCTCTAGCAGTACTGCCTTTTATTGGTATTAAAACCTTTAACAAAATTAAAATTGAAAACGAATGGATAAGATATACAATGACAGTTTGGACTACAGTAAAAAAAAATGCTAAGGGGACCGGAATCCATCTCAAGAGCCATTTCTATTGCTGGTAATATAGAGTTTCCTCCTTCTGTATGGTACAGTGGGTTTAGAAGGTGGGCTGATAGGGGTCTTTGGACAATTAACCAACTGTTTGATGGAACAGAAATGAAATCATTTTCCCAACTTAAGGAACGGTATCAGCTACCATCAAACGACTTGTATAAGTATCTTCAAGTAAGACATTATATCAACAGTCATAAGGAAAGAGAGGCAGTCTACGACAACCCAAACGACATAGAACAATATTTTATTAGTATTGCAGAAAAACACTTTCCAACCAAAAAACATGTTTCTCATTTATACAAAAGACTCACAGCTAATATCACTCAAAATACTTTGAACATCAAGGAAAATGGGAATTAGAACTGAATGTCATAATTGAGGAGACTGTGTGGGAAGAACTGTGTATCAGTAGCCATAAAGGAATTAATAGTCAGTTATGGAAGGAGTTCGATTGGAAATTAAAAACTTGCTACTTTAACACACCTTTTACAATTTCTTTGTATGCCAAAGGACCTACTATTGCACTGTGCTGGAGAAATTGTGGAATAATAGGGGATTACACACACATATTTTGGGACTGCCCAAGAATTCAAGAGTTCTGGAAATCTGTTCAAAAAGAAATTGAAAGTATTTTACACGTGACTGTCCCCCTGGACTCTCAGCTGTTTTTATTAGGAATTGTTCCGGACAGGATTTGCAAGACAGATCACAAATATATATTATGTATTCTTATGTTGATAGCAAAAAAAATTATAACAGTGCACTGGAAAGACATTAGACCTCCAACAGTGGTCGAGTGGAGGCAGAGACTCAAACAGGTCTACATAATGGAAAAGATGACTGCAAGTTTACAGAGGAAGATGGACATTTTTGTACAAAGGTGGGACTGTGTCAGGACATATTTGAATGTGTAATGAATATGGGTTGTTGTGAATGAGTTTAATGAAAGCTGCTAAAGAAGGCACTATTGCATTATAAACTAAGCTCTACTGGAACTGTCTGTCACCTTTTTCTTTTTTTTCTTTTTTGATTCATCAGCTCTGTTTATTTTATCTTTATATTCTGTATGGAACAAAGTCCTATGTCACAAATGTAAGTTGTATTTTGTTAAAGGTTTGTAAAATGTAAAATAAAAAGTTCAAAAAAAAAAAAAAAAGAAGAACAAAGATCAGCAGTAAGTTGTTTTTCAAAAACCACTAAAGTTGTGCACTGACATGTCTGCAGTCGCCATGGTTACCGTTACTCCTTGGTAGCTGCGCATGCGCACCTCAATAGCTGCTGCGTCACGTGTTTTGTTGCTCTGATTGGCCCGTAAAGATGTGACAGAACGTTCATCCAATCACACTCAGAGTTTTTTTTCAAAGGCTCCGCCCTTTCAGGTTACTATACAGCAGAACAACGACCCGAAACATCCCAGCAAATCCACCTCTGAGTTCTGGAGTGGCCCAGTCAGGGTCTGGACTTAAATCCAACTGAGATGCTGTGGTGTGACCTTAAACAGCAGTTCATGCTGGAAAACCCTCCAATATGGCTGAGTTAAAGCAACTCTGTGAAGAAGAGTGGGACAACATTCCTCCACAGCGATGAGAAAGACTCATCAGCAGTTATCACAAACGCTTGATTTCAGTTATTGCTGCCAAGGATGGAACAACCAGGTATTAGGGTCAGGGGGTGATTACTTTTCACACAGGGACAGAGAGGTTTGGATTTTTATTCCCTTAATAAATAAAATCATCATTTAGAAACTGAATTTTCTGTTTACTTGGGTGGTCTTTGTGAGATATAAACATTGGTTTGATGATCAGAAACATTTAAGTGTGATAAATATGCAAAAGTTGCTTTTTCACAGCGCTGTATATGATGCATTACTCTCTTCAGGAAGGAAGAGTCCTGGATTAGACGGGTTACCTGTTAAGTTTTATAAACTTTCTTTCCTTAAATAAAGAAAGTTTGTTAATTTTTCTTTTAAATGGGTCAGTGATGTAGCTCCAGAAGAGACGGGTTAAAGTCCCTGTAAAGTCAAATCCAAAGTTTGAGTCTGAACACTCTAGAAATGTGTGAATCTGGTGAAAACTCTGAGATCTACATGTGACTGAGACTGTTAGAAAGTTTTTCACCTCTTTCCTGGCTGGGTTTATGTGGGCGGGGCTTATAGATTGAATGGTGATGTCACCAGCCCACAGTAGGGAATGGCCCTGCCCCTCTAACACTCCAATCTGAAATCACAGAGCAGTTCATCTCAGTCCAGTCTGTTGTAGGGGTCGGCGATATGGAAAAAACACTTTGATTTTCATTTTAAAGCATGTGGACTTTAAACAGGCAGCCTGTTCATATGCAATTTAACATCACATTTACTGCAGCATAGTTTACAGACTGACTAATAAAGAAAATAGAAGTATAACACAGAATGTAAGAACTTTTTGAGACACGTTGTTATGCAGTAAAGTTGTGGCTCTATGTTATTTTAATGCAGTCTTGCTTTTTATTTAAAAGGGTTGTGCAGACTAGAGCCTGAGCGATTAATCAGGCCGATTATAGCGTATCACAGATTAATCAACATCGGCCAATAAGTAGCTGATTTATTAGCTTTTCTGCTGTGCGGGGATTTTGTGGCTCTGCGCCTGCGTGTGTCTACTGAACTCAGCCCGAGTGCCTGGCCCCTCCCACTCAGGCCTCGTCCACACGGAGACGAATTCAGGAGTATACACACAAGTTTTTGGTTGTATCGACTTTTTATCCTCATGGAAACGGCGTTTCTGGTGACTGTAAACGCTACTGTTTGAAAACGGGTCCCAGAGTGCACAAATCTGTAAACAACTACCGTTTCGTCTCCGTGTGGACGGCTACCCGCATCTTTCTTGAAATGAACGTCACACGCAGTGTAGCTCTCTGAAGACGCCTGCGTGGGTCCAACCAAAACAAACATGGCGGACGACAGGGTTGTGTTGGTGCTGCAGAAGCTGCTGAGCTTGTTGTGGCTTTATCAGCTAAATCTGATGCTCCTTTACCACCACAGAGAAACACACACACTAGAGATAGACTGATATGGTTTTTTCAGGGCCGATACCGATTATTAGTAGTCAAGGAGGCCGATAACCGATATTTGGAGCCGATATTCGTTTGAAGTAAAAATGAAAATATTGGCGTCAAAATTTTGAATAATACAATCTCCAACAGCTAACTTTGTCAAAACTGGGCTGCTACTATCAATGAATGCTACTATAGCTGAAAAATAGGACAATAGCAAAGAAGAGACTATTCATCCATGAACACCATGCAGCTCATGTAGGCTTGATGATGCACTTACATTATGTCTGAAGTCCTGAACAGCAATATCCTGCTCCTCTCTACAAGAAACCATCACAGACAGCGTCAGCACACACTTCATCTAACAATACGTCATTTTCTGCTGCTTGGGATCTCAGTCAACACAGAAAAAGGTGAAGTAAAATAGCTTGGTAGTTAAACAGCCACTATGGCCCCCTCACTCAAACACACGTCTTACTATTATCACTGATTATTTCCCTACCAGTATTATCAGCAACCTTGTTTCCAGTGATTAACAGACACGTCTGGAGGGACTACGAGCGAGCAAGGCTGGCGCTAATGTTTATATAACGTTACTGGGCTCACATTGATGGTACTGGGCGAACAGTGAGGTTACTGGGCGAACAGTGAGGTTACTGGGCGAACAGTGACGTTACTGGGCGAACAGTGACGTTACTGGGCGAACAGTGACGTTACTGGGCGAACAGTGACGTTAGTGGGCTCACAGTGAGGTTACTGGGCTCAAAGTGACGTTACTGGGCGAACAGTGACGTTACTGGGCGAACAGTGAGGTTACTGGGCGAACAGTGAGGTTACTGGGCGAACAGTGAGGTTACTAGGCTCACAGTGACGTTACTGGGCTCACAGTGACGTTAGTGGGCGAACAGTGAGGTTACTGGGCTCAAAGTGACGTTACTGGGCTCACAGTGACGTTACTGGGCAAACAGTGACGTTACTGGGCTCACAGTGACGTTACTGGGCAAACAGTGACGTTACTGGGCGAACAGTGAGGTTACTGGGCTCAAAGTGACGTTACTGGGCTCACAGTGACGTTACTGGGCGAACAGTGACGTTACTGGGCTCACAGTGACGTTACTGGGCGAACAGTGAGGTTACTGGGCTCACAGTGACGTTACTGGGCTCACAGTGAGGTTACTGGGCTCACAGTGACGTTACTGGGCGAACAGTGAGGTTACTGGGCTCAAAGTGATGTTACTGGGCTCACAGTGATGTTACTGGGCTCACATTGATGGTACTGGGCTCACAGTGACATTACTGGGCTCACATTGATGGTACTGGGCGAACAGTGATGTTACTGGGCTCACGGTGACATTACTGGGCTCACAGTGACATTACTGGGCTCACAGTGACGTTCCTGGGCTCACAGTGATGGTACTGGGCTCACATTGATGGTACTGGGCGAACAGTGATGTTACTGGGCTCACATTGATGGTACTGGGCTCACAGTGACATTACTGGGCTCACAGTGACGTTACTGGGCTCACAGTGACGTTACTGGGCTCACAGTGAAGTTACTGGGCTCACAGTGACGTTACTGGGCTCACAGTGACGTTACTGGGCTCACAGTGACGTTTCTGGGCTCACAGTGACGTTACTGGGCGAACAGTGACGTTACTGGGCGAACAGTGACGTTACTGGGCGAACAGTGAGGTCACTGGGCTCAAAGTGACGTTACTGGGCGAACAGTGAGGTTACTGGGCTCAAAGTGACGTTACTGGGCGAACAGTGACGTTACTGGGCGAACAGTGAGGTTACTGGGCTCACAGTGACGTTACTGGGCGAACAGTGAGGTTACTGGGCTCACATTGACGGTACTGGGCTCACAGTGACGTTACTGGGCTCAAAGTGATGTTACTGGGCGAACAGTGATGTTACTGGGCTCACATTGATGGTACTGGGCTCACAGTGACATTACTGGGCTCACATTGATGGTACTGGGCTCACAGTGACATTACTGGGCTCACAGTGACATTACTGGGCTCACAGTGACGTTCCTGGGCTCACAGTGACGTTACTGGGCTCACATTGATGGTACTGGGCTCACAGTGATGTTACTGGGCTCACATTGATGGTACTGGGCTCACAGTGACATTACTGGGCTCACAGTGACGTTTCTGGGCTCACAGTGACGTTACTGGGCTCACAGTGACGTTTCTGGGCTCACAGTGACGTTACTGGGCTCACAGTGATGTTACTGGGCTCACAGTGACATTACTGGGCTCACAGTGACGTTCCTGGGCTGACAGTGACGTTAGTGGGCGAACAGTGAGGTTACTGGGCTCACAGTGACGTTACTGGGCGAACAGTGACGTTACTGGGCGAACAGTGAGGTTACTGGGCTCAAAGTGACGTTACTGGGCTCACAGTGACGTTACTGGGCAAACAGTGACGTTACTGGGCGAACAGTGAGGTTACTGGGCTCAAAGTGACGTTACTGGGCTCACAGTGACGTTACTGGGCGAACAGTGACGTTACTGGGCTCACAGTGACGTTACTGGGCGAACAGTGAGGTTACTGGGCTCACAGTGACGTTACTGGGCTCACAGTGAGGTTACTGGGCTCACAGTGACGTTACTGGGCGAACAGTGAGGTTACTGGGCTCAAAGTGATGTTACTGGGCGAACAGTGATGTTACTGGGCTCACATTGATGGTACTGGGCTCACAGTGACATTACTGGGCTCACATTGATGGTACTGGGCGAACAGTGATGTTACTGGGCTCACAGTGACATTACTGGGCTCACAGTGACATTACTGGGCTCACAGTGACGTTCCTGGGCTCACAGTGATGGTACTGGGCTCACATTGATGGTACTGGGCGAACAGTGATGTTACTGGGCTCACATTGATGGTACTGGGCGAACAGTGATGTTACTGGGCTCACAGTGACGTTACTGGGCTCACAGTGACGTTACTGGGCTCACAGTGACGTTACTGGGCTCACAGTGAAGTTACTGGGCTCACAGTGACGTTACTGGGCTCACAGTGACGTTACTGGGCTCACAGTGACGTTCCTGGGCTCACAGTGACGTTTCTGGGCTCACAGTGACGTTACTGGGCGAACAGTGACGTTACTGGGCGAACAGTGACGTTACTGGGCGAACAGTGAGGTCACTGGGCTCAAAGTGACGTTACTGGGCGAACAGTGAGGTTACTGGGCTCACAGTGACGTTACTGGGCTCACAGTGACGTTACTGGGCGAACAGTGACGTTACTGGGCGAACAGTGACGTTACTGGGCTCACAGTGACGTTACTGGGCGAACAGTGACGTTACTGGGCGAACAGTGAGGTTACTGGGCTCACAGTGACGTTACTGGGCGAACAGTGAGGTTACTGGGCTCACATTGATGGTACTGGGCTCACAGTGACGTTACTGGGCTCAAAGTGATGTTACTGGGCAAACAGTGATGTTACTGGGCTCACATTGATGGTACTGGGCTCACAGTGATGTTACTGGGCTCACAGTGACATTACTGGGCTCACAGTGACATTACTGGGCTCACAGTGACGTTACTGGGCTCACATTGATGGTACTGGGCTCACAGTGATGTTACTGGGCTCACATTGATGGTACTGGGCTCACAGTGACATTACTGGGCTCACAGTGACGTTCCTGGGCTCACAGTGACGTTTCTGGGCTCACAGTGACGTTACTGGGCTCACAGTGACGTTTCTGGGCTCACAGTGACGTTACTGGGCTCACAGTGATGTTACTGGGCTCACATTGATGGTACTGGGCTCACAGTGATGTTACTGGGCTCACATTGATGGTACTGGGCTCACAGTGACGTTTCTGGGCTCACAGTGACGTTTCTGGGCTCACAGTGACGTTACTGGGCTCACAGTGACGTTTCTGGGCTCACAGTGACGTTTCTGGGCTCACAGTGACGTTTCTGGGCTCACAGTGACGTTACTGGGCTCACAGTGACGTTACTGGGCTCACAGTGACGTTTCTGGGCTCACAGTGACGTTACTGGGCTCACATTGATGGTACTGGGCTCACAGTGATGTTACTGGGCTCACATTGATGGTACTGGGCTCACAGTGACATTACTGGGCTCACAGTGACGTTCCTGGGCTCACAGTGACGTTTCTGGGCTCACAGTGACGTTTCTGGGCTCACAGTGACGTTACTGGGCTCACAGTGATGTTACTGGGCTCACAGTGACATTACTGGGCTCACAGTGACGTTCCTGGGCTGACAGTGACGTTACTGGGCTCACAGTGACGTTACTGGGCTCACAGTGACGTTCCTGGGCTCACAGTGACATTACTGGGCTCACATTGATGGTACTGGGCTCACAGTGACATTACTGGGCTCACAGTGACGTTCCTGGGCTCACATTGATGGTACTGGGCTCACAGTGACATTACTGGGCTCACAGTGACGTTCCTGGGCTCACAGTGACATTACTGGGCTCACAGTGACATTACTGGGCTCACAGTGACGTTCCTGGGCTCACAGTGACGTTACTGGGCTCACATTGATGGTACTGGGCTCACAGTGATGTTACTGGGCTCACATTGATGGTACTGGGCTCACAGTGACATTACTGGGCTCACAGTGACGTTCCTGGGCTCACAGTGACGTTTCTGGGCTCACAGTGACGTTACTGGGCTCACAGTGACGTTTCTGGGCTCACAGTGACGTTACTGGGCTCACAGTGACGTTACTGGGCTCACAGTGACGTTACTGGGCTCACAGTGACGTTACTGGGCTCACAGTGACGTTCCTGGGCTCACAGTGACATTACTGGGCTCACAGTGACGTTCCTGGGCTCACAGTGACATTACTGGGCTCACATTGATGGTACTGGGCTCACAGTGACATTACTGGGCTCACAGTGACGTTCCTGGGCTCACATTGATGGTACTGGGCTCACAGTGACATTACTGGGCTCACAGTGACGTTCCTGGGCTCACAGTGACGTTCCTGGGCTCACAGTGACGTTACTGGTAGCTGTGAGCGTGGAGGACTGGGATGTTTATTACAATTTCAGGAGTGTCTGCTGCCTTGACTTACCTTTGAAACATAAAACTGCTCTCCGGAGCATCTCCTTTCCGCCGTGTGCCTGCGCACAGCTTTCACTGCTGATTGGCTGTTACCCGTGCCTTGGCTCTGCGTTTAACCAATCGGATGGTGCTGTTGGTGGGACAAACCTGCAGCATAGACTGTGCTAGAGAGAGTAGCGACTGCAGACAGAGAGACGCAGCTGCATCAGAACCAAAATAACCTAGTTTTAAATTGATCTCTTATCGGCCGTGGATTAAAAAAAGGGCCGATGCAGATATGAGTAAAAATGCTGAAAATCAGCGCTGATAACCGGTCTATCCCTAGCAGACACCAGATGTTCTTAAATCCAACGCGGAGAACAACCAGAAGGGCAACTAGAAGAAAGTTTGTGTCAGTTTTCTGTGAGCTTCTTCTTCTCTTTCAGTGCGTATCAGTGTTAGCGTTACAGCGCCACCTACAGGCTTGGCATATGCACTACAGCATTTTCAGTCGTTTAAGTAGGATCTTTGTGAAATAAAGATGAATGCAACTGTTAAATTAGTATATATCCTGTGTATATAACTGTTCTTATTTCATATATCGCCCTTTTGTTAGCTTTGAATAGATGCCGTCTGAAACCATAGACATAGTCCATCAAATTTGTTGGAGGAGTCTTTGCATGCCAATCACTGTACAGAGAGGCTAAAGGGCTGCGAACGGTGTGTCCAAAAATGAGATCATTTGGGCTAAACCCTAAACTCTCTTGAGACACCTCTCAGGCAGCTAACATCTCCCAGTCCCTGTCTTGCTCAGTGCAGTATGAACGGAGAAGAGACTTTGAAGAGGCGGTGAACACTTTAACGTTTTTTTTACCTGTACCCTGAGGTATCTGACTGAACGATGGTAAAACACATTAGTGTTGGTGTTATAGCTGACATTTGAACCAAACTGAGCTTTTCATTAGCTCGGATATCTGTCTTGAAAAATCTTTTCTGACAAGGTGAGGCTTAACTAAACTCTCTATAAAAGGTAGAGCATTACCGCCTCTAACTGACTTTACCATCAGAGACCACTCCCATCCTCTCCTGCCTGCACCTGCGCTGTCTCGGCTCTGAGAGCTCCGGCTATAGTAACGCCGCTGCTGGAGCTAACAGACTGAACAGGTCGTGCTCAGAACCACCACGGCCCACCACGACACTATAGTCTGCATCAGGGGGACTCTAGAGGGGAAAACTCCTCCACTTTAAACGATCGCTTTGAGGCAGCAGTGCTGTGGGACTCTGTCTGTGTCTCTCTTTGACGAGGGGACATCACTGTCACTCCTGCCTCATCTGGAAAGCCCCGCCCTTCCCCCCTCCCTCCTCTCAGAGCCAAACTGCCTGTGTCTGTGACTGCCTGAACTGTGCCACAGCGTTTACAGCTGACTTTGCCGTTATGTTTCTTAGAGGCTAGGCAGCAGGGTAGCGTGTGGTCTGGCACATAACAGTTAGCAAGTAATTACTGCCAGCTTTGGACCGTGGCAGGAGACCAACACAGTCAATTATATGATGTTCAAATGGATTTTCAGTGGCTGGAATGGGATAAAGAGGAGTGGACTTTATTACCTGGTTTGGCTTACCAGTCAATTGGCATGTGTGACAGGTTTTAATAAAGGCAGCAATGTCCCTTTTCAAACGTGGCCAGTAGAAATGACGTTGAACTCTATCATATGTTTTCTTCACCCCTAAATGACCTGAAATACCACCATGAGGTGTCTGGAGGATGGCTGATCTCACTTTAGAGGGTACAGCAATTTGCAGAATTTCATCACCAACAAAACAATTCCCGAGGAACCCACTTTGTCACCAATAAGCCATCTCTGAGAAAGTAGCCACTCGCCACCTCATCATCAGGAAGAGTTTGGTTACACAGATCTTTCAACGAGTCATCAAAGAAAAACCAGGAACAGGAAATACAGGTTCTTTTCTCTTAATCGAAGTGTCAGAACCTGAACCTCCACGGCTCACGGCACGAGTAACTGCAGCTGTAGGTAGAACTACAGGAGATGTTTGGAGGGAATCAGAAGAATCTACCTGAGAAGTCTGCATTTTCACCTGCTCAGCAACATCAGGCCACACCCATTTCCCAGCCAAGTCATTCCCCAAAATGACATGGACACCAGCCATTGGCAAAGATGGACATACTCCCATGACAACGTCACCTTTCACCAGATCAGAGGTCAAGGTTCACAGTCAAATTCATTCCTCTGACATTCAAACAGGAACCAGGGTTAGGGTTAGGGTTAGGGGTTACAGAAGAGAATGGTAACACCGATTCAACCATAAATGAGTCTAAGGCTCCTGAATCTCTCAATATCTTTACTTTTTTATCACTTCCTACTAGTGAAACA
Organism: Cheilinus undulatus; assembly: GCF_018320785.1. Lineage (NCBI taxonomy): Eukaryota > Metazoa > Chordata > Actinopteri > Labriformes > Labridae > Cheilinus > Cheilinus undulatus. The sequence continues at coordinate 58,989 of NW_024571678.1, read as the reverse complement.
TATCCCTCAGACAAAAATGCCTCATGGATCTTTTCTGTGACTGACGCTGCATGTGAGGGTTTTGTGTGTGTCTGAACTGCAGCTATGGCACGAGCTCTTCACTACAAAAAGACATGGCTGCTCCAGTTGGCTTTGTTTGTGGCAAAAACCTGTTTCATTAACACAGGGCACTCATTTCTCCAGCGAGCCTTGCCTAAACAATAGTTACAGACACGGTTAGAGTCTAACTTTCCCTGTGAGTTACGATCTGTCTTACCTGGACATTTATCTGACCTTTCTGACCAAAATTTACTGGAGGACATTTCCACATTTCTCTCCCTGTAGCTAGGATCTGCATGACTCCTCTCTAACACATTTTTATGAGTCAATGCAAACTTGTCTGCTAGCTTAGCTACCTCTGAAACTTTGCTAACCTTCTGCTCATTTAAGTAGGTAGCAGTTTGGTCAGGTAAGACATTTTCGAACTGCTCTAACAAAATTAACTCCTGCAGATCCTCCAAAGACTCTACATGAGAAGAACAACACCATCGAGTGAAATGTGTAACCAAGTCCCGAACAAACTCAGTGTAGGACTGTTTTTCTTTTCTGCCTCAGACCAGCCTCTGGCCTCAGCTAAACACTCAAATAACAGAAAATGTCAGGATCCTTTTCATTAAACCTGGGCACTAATTCAGGCTTTAATCTACATCAAATGACTGTGTGGGGAGGACAAATGATGCTGAGTCAGTATTTGTTGTGTCAGGCTGCAGCTTTCCCTCACTCACAAGGTCCAACTTGTACTTTTCTAACTTGTGTTTAGCCTGCACATGTAGCTCAACTTCACGAAGATGCGCTACTTGTCTTAACTTCTCTAATTCAAGAGCATTTTGTTGTTCCTGCTGCATTTGAAGCATTAGCATCTGTTTCTGTTGCTCAAGTGTCGAACCAGCCCTGAGCCCACTCAGAACGGGAGCTGAGAGTGACGCTTTATGTGATGCACCTGCACCAGGAAACATTACATTAGAACCAATACTTCCACAGCTGTGCTTGCACTTTGGTTTTGAATAGACAAAACTTTTTTCTCCAGTAGCTGTCTCTTTAATGTTGCAAGCAGTTCATCTTTGTTTAACTTTTTGGAAAGCTCAGTGCAGTAAAGATCAGCTACTCTCAAAAGCTGGTCCTTTTTATAAGAGTCAGCTCTTCACTGGGACACTGAATAAACTCTTCAACTGAAGTCATTTTTTCACAACTAAATCACTACGGGCACTACCGTCAGCTGTGACTTTTTTTTTAACTATTAGCATTAAACAGGACAAAACAGCAACTTTTGTCCAAAATTTCACTCACTTCTACACAAGTTGAAAGACAGCTTTAATTTTTGAAACCTGATCCTGCTTAGCTGACTGCCTAACTAAAAGTAGCTGGCTAACTTTCCCTCTCTTCAAGCAGGTGGGCAGCAGGATGGATTAAGCAGTGAGCCCATCAACCCGGTCGACCCCGGCAAGCTTATTATCACCTAGACAGTTGTGGAGTGCCCTGAACCACCTCCTGCACAAAAATAGAAAAACATAAAACAATAAATGGCTTATTCCTACAAGGGATTTAGCTTTCAAATGACTTAGCAGCTTTGAAGTCTTGTTAGAAGTTCACGAAAACATACTTTAACATTAACATGCCAAATTCAATGCTAATCACACCTGTAGAAGCAAGACAGACTTAAGCAAAGCTCCTCTCTCACTAAGCCTGAACATTTCAGAATAATCAGTAAAGACGTGTGAAACTCTCCCTTTAAATAATGCAATAATTTAAACCATCTTGCAGTAACATTAACAATTTTGTCTCGAGAATACAATGACGAGTCCCCATTTGTTATGACCTGGCTCAGGGAAGTAACAAAGGAGGGAGGTCACTCGTAGTCTGAACAAAATGATATTTATTTTTAACAAATGATCAAACTAATGAATTAACTAATGTGCTGTGTAAATGTGAGTTATCAGTCATGTCTGAAATGCATGGATGAGTTTTTTTTAGCCCCCAATATCAGTATCCGCCCGAAAAATCCCTAACCCTAACCCAGCAGCTCGGGCAGCGGCTGCCATCTGATTACGGGACGCCGGGGTGTGTGTGTAATCTCGGGCGTGCTCAGCTCTGTTACACCTTTGTGTGAATTGCTCATTGGACAGAGACGGGGATTCCTTTTAGTAAAAATGGCTACTGAAGGAGAGAGGAGGAGATGCAGGAGTAGGTTCTGCAGCAGCATGAGTGTAGGCTAAAGAAATGCAAGTAAATCTAGGATTATGCTGTTAAAAACATGTCCTAATAGTGATCGATGCCTGGACCTCGCAGACACCCACTCCTCACTCTGTGAAAAGACGCTGATAGTATAAAGTTACACTCTTTCTGCAGTTATCTAGACGTTTATCTGCCAGGTGGAAAGGCTTGTCAGTAACTTTGGAAAATGATGAAAAGCACAACAATGTGGGCTGTAACCCTCAGAACAACAGTAGCTATCTGCCTCTAACACACTTTACTCTGCTGACGTCTTATGACACACCCCTAGTCTGTCAGCTGATTCTACTGGAATGCATTCATTCTTCTTTTGCTACTGACTGGGTTTGTCAGGCAGAACGACTGTATCTGACATTAAAACAAAAGCATCCTGTGACAGCAGTCAAGATGAAACCAGATCCTTTTTTGATTTCAGCCTTTCTGGTGTCAGAGTTGGAGGCATCAAGGATGATCCTGGTTAATAAGCCAGAGAAGAAAGCCCAAGAGTCTGGCAGTCCAGTTTTCCTGGAGCTGAAGGGAATCTGCATGGCACTGGGTATGTCCAAACCTCCATCCAACATCACCATGTTCCAGTTCTTCAGTGGAATCGAAAAGAAGGTGAGATGGTCTGATAATAGAGAGTGTGAGGGTCATATTAGGACTGTGCCATACAGGTACATCTCAAAAAATGAGAATATCTTTATCTTTATCCTTAGCAATGACCTTTGACCTTCCCCTCCTTGTGGAGGGTGTCAGTGACTGTCTTCTGGACCTCTGTCCAGTCTGCAGTCTTCCCCATGATTGTGGATCCTACTGACCCAGACTGAGACCATCTAAAGGCTCAGGAACCTTTGCAGGTGTTTGGAGTTCGTTAGCTGATTAGGGTGTGACACCATGACTTTACAATATTGACCTTTTTCACAATATTCTCATTTTCTGAGAGTTTTCATTATCTGTAAGCCATAATCATCAACAGGGTTAGGGTTGGAATATTTCACTCTATGTTTAATGAGTCTGTATAATATATAACCCTAACCCTTTCTGAAATGAGGGACAAAAAATTGAACTTTCTCATGAAATTCTAATTTTTTTAGATGTACCTGTATATTGATTACTTCGCATTTTTTGCTTAGAACAATTTAAAAACACCCCCGCCCCCCAACCACCACCACCACACATGCAAACACGCAACAACATGGCAAGAAGTGACACAGTTTATAAAAAGTTAAATAACTTTTGAACCCTAAATCGTTACCTCTTGTTTTCCTCTTGAATCTAGCCGTTGTGTTTTCCCATTCACGATACTGATGCCTTTGAATTCTGTGCAGCAGCGTTTTCAGCAAGCCTGGAACTCGTGTGTTTTGGGGACTTTAATGGTTAAATCCACACCAGTAAAACCGATATTGAACGTCTTTTTATCCATTTTAATCGAATTATGATCATTTAATCCTGCTAGCTCGAATGCTAACCGCCATATTGTTTCTCTCTGTGTCTGTCAGCCAATAGCTGGCTGTTCTGTAATCACGTGATGCTGCACAAAATAACAGAAGGAGAGAGAGAGTTCAACGCACTTGATGATTTATACATCTGTATACGTTTAGTACATATCTGTTAACAATTGTTAATCTGCCAGTTGTAAGTTTTATATTGTATTTGGAAAAGTGCACTAAAGTTTGATATAAAAAAAAGAGAGAGAGAGATAGAGAGAGCCTGTGCTGCAGCCCCCTGTGTTATTATTTTAATATTTAGCAGCAAAACTCAATAATCAGCAGGAAAACTACTTTAGGCTCACAGAGACACTCTACATTAACAATTCTAATAGTTGAGCCATGCTCTGAGTCACATACAGGTCTAAAATAATTTGTTAGTCTGAACAGTCATTTCAGGTAGTTCAGACTGGTATTGGATCAGTACTGGTATCGTATCGGAAGGGAAAAAATGGCATCAGAACATCCATAGTTATTATTATGCAAATTTGATTTTAGTGTCATAAACATTCATGGTTTTGTTTTAGCATCTGCTTTCTTCATCCCATGAATTAGTCTGTCAGAATCCTTCCTCATTACGCCTTTATCTGCAGGAACCCGTCTGTGCTCTGAGTCAGACACTAATGTCTTCACAGTACGATGATCACGCTGAAGTTTTCCTGAAATATCTCATGTTTTCATTCCTTATCTAGGGCATTCCTCTATCTGAGTCTTTTCAGCACAGATCCTTTTTGTTTCCCATGTTGCTGAAACCTGTGGCCTGCTTAATAATGTGAAACGTCCTTCTAAACTAGTTTTTCTTTAGTTGGGCTCAGCCTAACGATCACAGGTGCCTGAGACTGATTTCAGTGATCCACAGAGCCCTGAGACACAAAACCATCCATGAGTTTGACTGAGAAACAAAAAAATGAATGTTTATGACACTAAAATTTGCATAATAATGTGGAGCTTGGTGTGTTCTGGGCTAAGTGTCTGTATGAGGTTTTTTAAATCCTGGCTTTTCAATAACACTAGAGTCATGTCTGTAGCGGCATGGTGTGTTACTGCTGCCGTTACCTTGGCGTCATCTTGTGCCATATTTCAACAATTACGGCGTGAGTTCAACCTCTTCCTTCTTACAGCTGAACTTTGCCTGGTGACAGATCCAGCGCTGTTTCTCGTTGTCCCTCTTTGAACGCTGCTACCTCACCGCTAATTCGCCACACTGCTTTGTTTAAAAAAATGGGCATGTGTGGGTGAGAGATTTCTGGATGAGGATTGAGCGCTCTGCTGTGAGAGAGATGCATTCGGGGACAACGGGAGAAATGAAACTCCAGCAAGAAATGCAAGCTGATGACCCCAAACTTGCACATAATTTAGACTCGATGTTTGTGATGTAGTCATTTTATACATTGCCCTAATCAGATGTGGTAAAAGAAAAGCTGGAGGGGAGGGGGCATGTCGTTGCTCAGTGCTCCATCTCTGAGCTCTGCTCTGATTTGCCCATCATGAATGTGACAGACACAACATTCCTCCAATCACCTGCAGATTTCCTGAGAGTCCGGCCCTTCCCAAACATTTCTATGGGAGCTTTCCTCCATGAATGTCAAATAGATTCATGCAGTGGACATGAAGGGGTCTGGCTGTTTTCTGCCAATAAAGCTTTATGCCTTCAACTTTAGGGGTCCTTCCATTCTCAACCCACTGACATTAGGGACAATTACACCCCCACCAAAAATCACTCTGCCAGAACACACACTTCAGTCAGGCTTTTCAGCAGTCATCCCAGCCATATACTAGGTTTTAACCCAGTCTTGTTTTTGACCTTATAACTGATTATTCTTAAACTAAACAATATTGCATGTTGTCATTGTTGCAGCTCAAAGAAGCCCTAAGTCGAGTCCCACCAAGTCACGTTGGAGAACCTCTGATGAAGAAACCTCTGGGACCTGTTCACATGGTAATGCTAAATAAGAATACCAAATACAGGAGAAATGGACACAATATCAATCAGTCAATCAGTGATGATTACATGCTGTCTCTCCTTGGTTTTCAGGAAAAAATTGAAGCCATAAATCAAGCACTTGTAAATGAGTATGATGTGAGAAGGAAAATGTTGTTGAAGCGTCTCGACGTGACGGTGCAGTCTTTTGGTTGGTCTGATCGAGCAAAGGTTTGTTAAAAATCCCACAGTGTTCACTGAAATACCTGGTAACTGGCTAAAGAAATAATAAATAAAAATGTACTGAAAATAATCTAATAGAAATCAGACATTTCTTTTGAATTATGGTTTAACAGAATCAGTTTAAAAAGAAACTAATGAAACTGGCCTGGACTAAAATGATGGTGCCCTTGTTAAAGATGAAAACTAATATGACCACAGAGACATGCTAAACTCAGGTGTGTCCATAGGGACATTAAACTCAGGTGTGTCCATAGGGACATGTTAAACTCAGGTGTGACCACAGAGACATGTTAAACTCAGGTGTGTCTATAGGGGCATGTCAAACTCAGGTGTGACCACAGAGACATGTTAAACTCAGGTGTGTCTACAGGGACATGTTAAACTCAGGTGTGACCACAGAGACATGTTAAACTCAGTTGTGTCTATAGGGGCATGTTAAACTCAGGTGTGTCTATAGGGGCATGTAACTCAGGTGTGTCTATAGGGACATGTTAAACTCAGGTGTGTCCATAGGGACATTAAACTCAGGTGTGTCTATAGGGACATGTTAAACACAGGTGTGTCTATAGGGGCATGTTAAACTCAGGTGTGACCACAGAGACATGTTAAACTCAGGTGTGTCTATAGGGGCATGTTAAACTCAGGGGTGACCACAGAGACATGTCAAACTCAGGTGTGTTCATAGAGACATGTTAAACTCAGGTGTGTCCATATCAACATGTCATACTCAGGTGTGTTCATAGAGACATGTTAAACTCAGGTGTGTCCATATCAACATGTCAAACTCAGGTGTGTTCATAGAGACATGTTAAACTCAGGTGTGACCATGGAGACATGTTAAACTCAGGTGTGACCAGAGACACATGTTAAACTCAGGTGTGTCCATAGGGATATGTCAAACTCAGGTGTGTCTATAGGGACATGTTAAACTCAGGTGTGACCACAGAGACATGTTAAACTCAGGTGTGTCCATAGGGACATGTTAAACTCAGGTGTGTTTATAGGGACATGTTAGACTGAGGTGTGTCCATAGGAACATGTTAAACTCAGGTGTGTCTATAGAGACATGTTAAACTCAGGTGTGTCCATAGACATATGTTAAACTCAGGTGTGTCTATAGGGACATGTTAAACTCAGGTGTGACCATAGAGACATGTCAAACTCAGGTGTGTCTACAGAGACATGTTAAACTCAGGTGTGTCTATAGGGGCATGTCAAACTCAGGTGTGACGAGAGACATGTTAAACTCAGGTGTGTCTAGAGGGGCATGTTAAACTCAGGGGTGACCACAGACAAATGTTAAACTCAGGTGTGTCTATAGGGACATGTTAAACTCAGGTGTGACCACAGAGACATGTTAAACTCAGGTGTGACCACAGAGACATGTTAAACTCAGGTGTGTCTATAGGGGCATGTTAAACTCAGGTGTGTCCATAGGGATATGTCAAACTCAGGTGTGTCTATAGGGACATGTTAAACTCAGGTGTGACCACAGAGACATGTTAAACTCAGGTGTGTCCATAGGGACATGTTAAACTCAGGTGTGACCACAGAGACATGTTAAACTCAGGTGTGTCCATAGGGACATGTTAAACTCAGGTGTGTTTATAGGGACATGTTAGACTGAGGTGTGTCCATAGGAACATGTTAAACTCAGGTGTGTCTATAGAGACATGTTAAACTCAGGTGTGTCCATTGACACATGTTAAACTCAGGTGTGTCCATAGGGACATGTTAAACTCAGGTGTGTCTATAGTGACATGTTAAACTCAGGTGTGTCTATAGGGACATGTATAACTCAGGTGTGTCTATAGAGACATGTTTAACTCAGGTGAGACCTAGAGACATGTTAAACTCAGGTGACATCATAGAAACATGTTAAGCTCAGGTGAGACCATAGAGACATGTTAAACTCAGGTGACATCATAGAAACATGTCCACCTCAGGTGAGACCATAGAGACATGTTAAACTCAGGTGAGACCATGGAGACATGTTAAACTCAGGTGAGACCATAGAGACATGTTAAACTCAGGTGTGACCAGAGACATATGTTAAACTCAGGTGTGTCCAGAGACACATGTTAAACTCAGGTGTGACCATAGAGACATGTTAAACTCAGATGTGACCACAGAGACATGTTAAACTCAGGTGTGACCATGGAGACATGTTAAACTCAGGTGTGTCCAGAGACACATGTTAAACTCAGGTGTGTCCATAGACAAATGTTAAACTCAGGTGTGTCCAGAGACATGTTAAACTCAGGTGTGACCATAGACAAATGTTAAACTCAGGTGTGTCCATAGGGATATGTCAAACTCAGGTGTGTCTATAGGGACATGTTAAACTCAGGTGTGACCACAGAGACATGTTAAACTCAGTTGTGTCTATAGGGGCATGTTAAACTCAGGTGTGTCTATAGGGGCATGTAACTCAGGTGTGTCTATAGGGACATGTTAAACTCAGGTGTGTCCATAGGGACATTAAACTCAGGTGTGTCTATAGGGACATGTTAAACACAGGTGTGTCTATAGGGGCATGTTAAACTCAGGTGTGACCACAGAGACATGTTAAACTCAGGTGTGTCTATAGGGGCATGTCAAACTCAGGTGTGACCACAGAGACATGTTAAACTCAGGTGTGTCTATAGGGGCATGTTAAACTCAGGGGTGACCACAGAGACATGTTAAACTCAGGTGTGTCTATAGGGACATGTTAAACTCAGGTGTGACCACAGAGACATGTTAAACTCAGTTGTGTCTATAGGGACATGTTAAACTCAGGTGTGTCCATAGGGACATTGAACTCAGGTGTGTCTATAGGGACATGTTAAACTCAGGTGTGTCCATAGGGATATGTCAAACTCAGGTGTGTCTATAGGGACATGTTAAACTCAGGTGTGACCACAGAGACATGTTAAACTCAGGTGTGTCCATAGGGACATGTTAAACTCAGGTGTGTTTATAGGGACATGTTAGACTGAGGTGTGTCCATAGGAACATGTTAAACTCAGGTGTGTCTATAGAGACATGTTAAACTCAGGTGTGTCCATAGACACATGTTAAACTCAGGTGTGTCCATAGGGACATGTTAAACTCAGGTGTGTCTATAGTGACATGTTAAACTCAGGTGTGTCTATAGGGACATGTATAACTCAGGGGTGTCTATAGAGACATGTTAAACTCAGGTGTGACCATAGAGACATGTCAAACTCAGGTGTGTCTACAGAGACATGTTAAACTCAGGTGTGTCTATAGGGGCATGTCAAACTCAGGTGTGACGAGAGACATGTTAAACTCAGGTGTGTCTATAGGGGCATGTTAAACTCAGGGGTGACCACAGAGACATGTCAAACTCAGGTGTGTTCATAGAGACATGTTAAACTCAGGTGTGTCCATATCAACATGTCATACTCAGGTGTGTTCATAGAGACATGTTAAACTCAGGTGTGTCCATATCAACATGTCAAACTCAGGTGTGTTCATAGAGACATGTTAAACTCAGGTGTGACCATGGAGACATGTTAAACTCAGGTGTGACCACAGAGACATGTTAAACTCAGGTGTGACCAGAGACACATGTTAAACTCAGGTGTGTCCAGAGACACATGTTAAACTCAGGTGTGACCACAGAGACATGTTAAACTCAGGTGTGTCCATATCAACATGTCATACTCAGGTGTGTTCATAGAGACATGTTAAACTCAGGTGTGTCCATATCAACATGTCAAACTCAGGTGTGTTCATAGAGACATGTTAAACTCAGGTGTGACCATGGAGACATGTTAAACTCAGGTGTGACCACAGAGACATGTTAAACTCAGGTGTGACCAGAGACACATGTTAAACTCAGGTGTGTCCAGAGACATGTTAAACTCAGGTGTGACCACAGAGACATGTTAAACTCAGGTGTGTCCATAGGGACATGTTAAACTCAGGTGTGTCCATAAGGACATGTCAAACTCAGGTGTGTCCATGGAGACATGTCAAACTCAGGTGTGTTCATAGAGACATGTTTAACTCAGGTGTGTCCATAGACACATGTTAAACTCAGGTGTGTCCATAGGGACATGTTAAACTCAGGTGTGTCCTGTTATTAGCCTTACTGGTTTCTTCTAACCTGTAATCATTCAGTCTGCCTGTTTAAAGGCTGCCAGTAGTCCCTGTGCTGTTTGGTATCCTTGTGTGGACCACACTGAACATGGAGCCCAGAAAGCTAATGAGGCAGTTGTCCCAGGAGATCAGAGACAATGATTGACCAGCATGTTAATTGTATAGGCTATTTAACCATCTCTAAGCAGCTCCATGTTCCTATGACTACAGCTGACCACATTATTCAGAAGATGGGACTGTAGCCGTCCTCCCTGTATGAAGAGGCGATGATAGGAACAGGAACCAAAGAGCCCAGAACAACTTTCACAGACATTAGAGGTCACCATCATTACTGTTTGAGTCAAATTGGACTGATCCGAAGATGACCAAGAAAGACTCCACTGTTGGAAGCTATTCATTCAAAGTAGGGCTGTCGCGGTATACCGGTATTGATGATAACCGTGGTATTAAAAAACAAAAATTCAATGTGGTGTTAAAAATGTGCCTATGATAATATCATGTAAATGATCCAGTGCCACTCCAGCACCATCACAAGCCCTGAACATTTTTAATAAGCCCATCAATATAACAGATCTTCAACTCCTGCTCTCCCCTCACCTCTGCACCCCTCAAAACATCCAGCCTCAGTGCTCTCTCTCTCTCTCTCTCTCTCTCATACGCACACTGTGAGCCCAGCAAGACGTTTAGAGAACACAAGTTTTCTTTTTCCTCGTTCACACAGCTCTTAACGGACAGGATGTAGAGATAGAGCCCTGCATCAGACAGCTAACACCCTACCTGCCCATCCCCCTGATTTCCTGATCATTAACACCTGCTGGTGCGGTGTGTGCCATCCCTCTCTCTCACCTTAACGCACGTGCGTGTCCAATTCCTCCTAAAGTCTGACCCTCCATGTAATGCACAGAATGACAGAAGCTGTGTTCAGGTTAAGAAATTATAATACTGTGTTCACTTAAGCACTGCCCTTGACAAATAAGGTTTTTCACTGTTCTAAACCAAGTTTTCTCTCTGAATGAAGCGCGAAAGAAAAGTCTCACATCCTCGTCAGCTACAACGATCGAAAAACATCGGCAGCTGGCAGCCTGGACTAATTAACTGGGCGATATTGATAAGAGTAACATCAGGGTGATATTTACAGACTACATCCTTTGTTACTTAAGCCGTAGGTGGAATTATTTTCCTGATCATTGTTCGCGAGTGCCAAAGAGCGCAGCGCTCCGTCAGCTCTCTCTGAGAGTTCGTTTTTACTCTGTTTGCCTCTCTGTTCCTGTTCTTGTCCATAAATTAAACGCTTTATGAAAAGAGGCCAATTTTCATGGATAGAAGGAATTTCCCCTCAAATAACAGCATGTTGGTTCAGTATCTCTGTGCCAGTCTCTTCCTCATGACGCGCATCAGAGCAGTGGAGACGCTGATACTGTCTGCAGCTATGAGGAGCGTTAAAGCTTCTGTGTGTGTTTATAGACTGTGCCTTGTTTACTAACTTAAACAGTTTTAGTGCAAAAATTAGATTCAGACCTGATCCCAACGCAGCCATCTAACTCAGTTCTTTTAGTAGAGCTAACAGGATCATTCTGGTTAAAAACTGCTGCAGGTGCTCTTGAAATATGTCTGTAATTAATTATTTCCTAAAGTGTTTATAACCCTACGTTTCTGACACTGTTTTGGCATTATGATAATGTAAATCCGGTGTGGTGGAGAGTTTATCAGTCTGAGGTGGAGCCATTGGGGGGCTTGTGGGGTCTGTGCCCCTAATGTTAACTCAAAAGCCCAGAATCTTTACCTCTGGTGAAAGTACATTATCTCTAATAACTGATGAATGTTAAAAGAACTATCTTGGATTTTGATAACAGACTGACCCTGCTGATCACAACATGGAAAATTCATTCTTGTCGCCAAACTGAAAAAAACCTAAATCAGATGTTTTTTTTACTTTGAAAAGCTTAAAAGCACATGCTACAGAATAAATAAAAACCTTACATTAATATTTCTGCATTTTTTAAGAAATATGACCCTCCACAATGACACAACAGCTGCAGTACCTCCTTAGACAGGTATTTAGAGTGTAATTCATCTGCCGAAAGAGGGAACACAACATAAATAACGTTAAAGACAAATGTGATTAATTGTCCCATTATTATTTATGTTTTTATGGATATCGTGATAATATTGTTATGGTGACATTTTTTGCCCACGATAATCGTGAAGTGAAAATCTGATATCGTGACAGCCCTAATTCAAAGCCAGACTGGAATTTACCAGCATGCATACTGACAACAACAACGCTTCTGGAAGAATATCCTCTGGACCGATGGGACAAAAAGGGAGCTAAATGGACAGTCCCTTTGAGCTCTATGTTCACAGAGGCAGAAATGAAGCAGAGAAAGAAGATAGTAGCTACTGTGGAACATGGAGGAGACTCAGTTATGTTCTGGGGCTGCTTTGCTGCACCTGGCACAGGGGGTCTGGAATCTGTGAAGGGTCCAATGAAACGTCAAGATTACCAAGACATCCTGGAGCCAAACAGGCTGCCCAGTGTCAGAAAGCTTGGTCTCAGTCAAAGGTCATGGGTCTTCCAACAGGATAAGGATGATTGCCTCAAAAGTTTGTCAAGAAAATATAAAGTTAAGGTTACCATCATTTTAGTCCTTGCCAGTTTTATAAGCATGTTTGTAAAATGATTCTGTTGATCCACAATTCACAATAATGTCTGATTTTCATTAGTGAGTTTTCTGTACATTTGTTTTTATTATTGCTTTGGTCAGTTTACAGGGTTTTTTTTCAGTGGCCTTTGTGGGTTTTTCTTTCTTAAAGGAAGCATACCAACTATTTTGTCCGCATGTGTAAATGAAATTATCATTTCCTGTTTAGATCCAACATTTCAAAAAGATGATCTTATGCTAAAGTAGCACATGACTGTTAGTGGTTCACTGAAACTAACACCTTTTGATTCTTGTACCATACCATTAAAACCAGCCCCCCCAATCTGACAGTGTAACAGTAATATAACACTTAAATACCAGTTTCCCTCTGCTAAATATAATTGCACACAGAAGATATAAATCATGTCATTGATGTCATTTTTTCCAGCCATAATATTATTGAGCCATCTTTTTATATGTCTATTGCCAGACGCATTCTGAAAAGTTGGCCAAAGTGTACCAGCCGCTGCGCTCTGCCCTCATCACCAAAAGTAAAATATCTGTCGCCCACCTTCTTGCTGCACGGCAAGACTTCTCCAAGATTCTTCGCACAAGCAGTGGCAAGATCAGAGAGAAGACTGCCTGTGCCATCAATAAGGTGAGTGAAGGATAATCATCAGATTGTCTTTTAACAAGTAGATGCCTAAATTATGCAGGTTAGAATAGATTTCTGTCTGAGTACTTCCAGGTGGAATGACTGGTATATCTCAAAAACAAAGGCTGAAAGTTGAGCCTTCTTGTTTTAACAACAGTCTTTCTGTTTCTCAGGTTCTCATGGGAAGAGTGCCAGATAGAGGAGGCCGTCCCTGCGAGATTGAGCCTCCGCCTCCAGAGATGCCCTCCTGGCAGAAGCGCCAGGATCCTCCCCAAGGTGGAGGACAGTACGGCGGTGGGCATGGAGGTGGAAGAGGGGGCTATGATCACTACTCCCAAGGTGGCCGTGGATATGAGAGAGGAGGTGGAGGAGGACATGGAGAGAGAGGTGGCAGGGGAAGAGGTGGGAAGGTGCAGGGAGGTTGGGGTGAAGGAGGTGGAGCAGGAAGAGGCGGATACAATCAGGGCCACTTTCAAGACGCAGGAGGTTATCAGGGAGGAGGAGGGAACCACCAAGGAGGCTTCCAGGACCCTGGCTACCATGGAGGAGGGGGAGTGGGAGGCGGTTACCATGACAATTTCCATCAAGATGGTGGGAGGCATCACGAGAGAGGTGGGGGTAGAGGTGGTCGAGGGGGCAGGGGAAGAGGAGGCCGAGGGGGAGGAGGAGGCGGCTGGGGAGGAAGAGGGGGCCAGAATTTTAACCAAGGTGGGCAGTTTGAACAGTTCTTCCAACACGGCGGGCAAAATTACAACCAAGCTGGCTTTAACCAAGGCAGACACTACACCAGTTGAAGCCACAGTGTGGGGCACAGCAGCAGAGTCCACTTTAAGATTGACTGCTTTTCAATGCCTTACTAGTCAAGCTTACATTTTCAGCATGTTTAAAGGTGACGCTCCTGTTCAATACACACATAGTTCCTGTCAACTCTAGTACTGCTGGTTTGGGGCTCTCATTAACAACAGATGCAGTCCTTCACATTAGTTTCATACAGTTACTGTTCCTCTCTCTTTGACTCAAGCATTGGAGCCTACAGCTCTCTGCTGGATGCTAAGTCCAGACATTGGACTCTGCTGTTTTGGCCTCATCTTGAAGCTAAATTAGCCTTATATTGAACTTTATTTTTGAAAAGTACAAAAGATTTGCTAAGATTTTGGTGTTGGTGTCCACTGTGTACGAAACTGTAAAAATGCACATCATTATTACACATAGGGCGCTTAAAATCCTGATTAGTTCCACAGAGTTTGAAGTTTACTTGAAGCAGATTCATCTTCTTTTTGGTTCTTATTTTGATTCAGTAGATTGGGCTGGATTCTCCTTTGTTATTTATTCTAAAGAAGTCATTCTGTTGTGCTAATGGAAGGTTGTGTGCATAAAATATGGATGTTAGGTTTGCATGGTTGAGTGAATGAGCAATAAAATCTGAAACGACAACGTTTTCTCTCTTTGTTCTTGGAGCTAATTAAAGGAACTCGTACTGAGGAGGGGAGAACTGCAACAGTGCTGCTAATCATAAAATACTAGAAATCATAAAAACAACCTGTTTTCACCTGTAAGATGATCAACCCTGTACTTATGTTTAAATATTCATCTTCCCTGCTACTTTATGAAAAATATTTCTTACATTCATATCTTGGTATCTGCAGAGGCCTGAAGATTAGCAGAGATATAGTCCATGCTACATTTGAACAATGGAAAGCAAATGTTTAAAACCACACTCGACAAAACTACACTTTTTATTTTTCCCTGTTTCCAAATTCAAACTTGTCTTTTTAAAATGGGGTCAGGTATTTTTTATTAGTTCTGTTTTGGTCCACGAGGTAATAAGGAGGCCATCTTGGATTTAAGTATAAGGCCAGTATAGTGATAATATAGTGATATAAGCTGATCAAACAGAGATCAGCAGGCCAATGTTGGCCAGGGGGCTACTGGTCTAAGAAGTATTTACCTTCTGATTACTGCCAGACCTGTTGGATCCAGAAACCCTTAACTAGAACCTGTCTGACAAAGACAAGCAGGCTAATACATCTCCAACACATCATTTTAAAACATTTCAAAAGAAATTCAAGAACAGATGAGAAACAAAGTCACTGACATCTATCAGTCTGAAGGGTTACTGAGACATTTCTAAGGCTTTGGGACTCCAGAGAACCACGCTGAGAGCCAAAACCACTGCTGACCACAAACAACACCAAGGCTCGCCTAACATTTGACTGGAAACATCCTGATGATCCCCAAGACTTCTGGAGAAATACTCTGAGGACTGATCATGCAGAAGAGGAACTTTCTGGAAGGTCTGCATCCCGTTCCATCTGGGGTCAAACTATCCCAGCATTTCCTCAGAAGAACATCAGACCAACAGTCAGACATGGTGGTGGTAGTGTGCTGGTCTGGACCAGGACCTGGACCACATCTGTAACTGATGGAACCATGAATTCTGCTCTCCACCAGAAAATCCTGAAGGAGAATGTACAACCATGACCTTGGTTATGGAGCAGGATCATGATCCTGTGCACATGTGGACCTGGGAGCCCTGTTGTTGGAGACATTAGCCCCTCTGATCCCCCAAGACGGACTGGTCCCAGGGCAGTGCCCAGACAAAGAGTGGGTCAAAACACCCACCATGAATCGACATATCAGGCAACTGGACACCTTCCCTGGATATGGGATATCAGAGCACCCCCCAGGAGCCAGACCTGGTGGGGGTGTCTGGTGGCCTCGGCTTCTATATAGCAATCCAGAATTCTGAAATTGAAGACAGAATTCAGAGAAAAGAAACTCCTCCGGCCTCCTCTTGGGCTTTGGAGATCCAAGAAGGTTCCTCAGAGCTCTCCCTGTTGCTGTGAAGATGGACTGGAACCCCACCAAGACGACCAGAACAGCAGAGGGCAGCACTGTTGATGCAGCTAGTCTGCAAAATCCAAGAAGAAGAAGAGTTTGCCTGGAGCAAAGGCGGCTTTTATTCCATTTACCTCAGAGGTCAGAAGTCAGAATAGGAGTTAGGATGACAAATGTAGCGCAGCATCATTCAATACAGCCGACAACTTAAGTCCCACAGAGAATACAAACGGGAATTCTGTGGTGATCACAAGACCGAGGCTGGGGCCTTGGATGGTAGCCTCCTGATGGAGAATGGACCTGTGGGGAGGAAGAGAATGTGATGCTGCGTTGCATTTGTCATCACAACTCGTATTCCCACTTGTTTTTCTGACTGGAAGTAGCAAATAGAACGTCTCTCCAAGGCGTATTTACAACTCATGAACCCGGTCTTTCACAGAGCACCCCGACCTCGACCTGGACGCCACAACACGGCAGTCAAAGTATTAAGTGTAGTCAAACTGTGATTTTTGACCTGTTTTCAGTACTGTTGACTGTTTTTCTGTGCATTTTATTAATTGTAGACACAGCTCTTCCCTGCGGTTGCATTTTTAGAAATTGGAAGGGAGGCCCTGTATGATATTCTTTCTAGGGGCCCTAAATCCTCTACACACAGAGAACCAGATCTGAAACCACAGACAGATCCCTGAAGTCCCTTCTCAGCTGGGAACGCCACAAAACAGCAAAAGCAGCCCAACCTTTAAAATGTCTCCTCTGGACTGAGAAACTTGACCCACCAGCACCAAAGACCTGGACCCACCAGCACCAAAGACCTGGACCCACCAGCACCAAAGACCTGGACCCACCAGCACCAAAGACCTGGGCTGTGTCTGAATTCACTCCCTTTTCACTCTGTAGTGAATACACCATTTTGTAGTGGTGTCCGAATTCTGAGTGAGCATTATTATTCACTATATAGTGCACTCTTTCTATTCCACAATGCATTGTGAAAAGTAGTGAACAACCGATGGTCCCTAACCCAGCAATATTTCCCATCATGCATCGTGGTTGCTGCTCTCAAACATGACGGATGAACGAGAGGAGCACAGGAACATAAATAAAAACTTTTTAAAATGCTTTTCTGTTTGTTGGTTTTACCAAATCTATAAGAAAATATTAAGGATTCAAAACGGAGTAACTTTTTCCCCTGTGATGATTACAAGACATGAAACCATCATCTTTATGCAAAAATACATGATAAGACACACAAAAATGTAGATTATTTTGTCACTATAGAGACAACTTTTTTATCTATTAGTATATTTATTTTTTGTGAAAATACATTACATTTTGTATCAGTTTTCATTGAAATTCTACGGTTAATTTTGATCCTCATCCATTGTCAAGGAAATTTACGAGCCATTGCTGCTAAGCGTTTCAATTGTGAGACGGCGATGGCGTAATCGGCCACTGCTGGACTAGTGTCCGAAATCATTTTTGTGTTTTGCAGTTGAGTCCATTATATAGTCCACTATATACTCCACTATATAGACCACTATATAGTCAAATTTATAGTCCACTTTATAGACAACTATAAAGTCCACTATATAAACCACTGAGTAGTCCACTATATAGACCACTATATAGACCATTATATAGTCCACTATATAGACCACTGTGTAGTCCACTATATAAACCACTATACAGACCACTATAAAGTCCAATATATAGACCACTATATAGTCCAAAGTATAGACCACTATATATTCCACTATATAGTATTATATGTTATCCACTAATAGTCTAATATATAGTCCAGTATATAGTCCACTATATAAACCACTATACAGACCACTATATAGTCCAATATAAAGACCACTATATAATCCACTATATAGTCCAGTATATAGTCCACTACATAGACCACTATGTAGAGCACTATATAGTCCACTATATAAACCACTATACAGACCACTAAGTAGTCCAATATATAGACCACTATATAGTCCACCATATAGACCACTATATAATCCACTATATAGTCCAGTATATAGTCCACTATATAGACCACTATGTAGAGCACTATATAGTCCACTATATAAACCACTATATAGACCACTATATAGTCCAAAGTATAGACCACTATATATTCCACTATATATTATTATATGGTATCCACTAAAAGTCTAATCTATAGACCACTATATAGACCACTATATAATCCACTATATACTCCACTATAAAGACCACTATAAAGTCCCCTCTTTAGACCACTATTTAGTCCACTATATTTACCACTATATAGTCCACTATATAAACCACTGTATAGACTGGAACATAGTCCAATATATAGACCACTATAAGACCACTATAAAGTCCAATATATAGACCACTGTATAGTCCACTATATAGTCCATTCTATTGACCACTATATAGTCCACTATATAGACCACTATATAGACCACTAAATGTTTCACAAGAAAAAACACTATATAGACCACTAAATAGTCCAATATATAAACCACTATATAGTCCACTATATGGTCCACTATATAGTCCACCATATAGACCACTATATAGACCACTATATAGTCCACAATATAGTCCACTATATGGTCCATTATAGACCACTATATAGACCACAATATAGTCCACTATATAGTCCACTATATAGACCACTATATAGTCCACTTTATAGACCACTATATAGACCACCAAATAGTCCACTATATGGTCCATTATA
This sequence comes from Cheilinus undulatus, assembly GCF_018320785.1. Taxonomy (NCBI): domain Eukaryota; kingdom Metazoa; phylum Chordata; class Actinopteri; order Labriformes; family Labridae; genus Cheilinus; species Cheilinus undulatus. The sequence continues at coordinate 40,124 of NW_024571678.1, read as the reverse complement.
GACCACTATATAGACCACCAAATAGTCCACTATATGGTCCATTATAGACCACTATATAGACCACCATATAGTCCAGTATATAGTCCACTATATAGACCACTATTTGACCACTATATGGTCCAATATAGACGACTTTGTAGACCACCATATAGTCCACTATATAGACCACTATATAGTCCACTGTATAGACCACTATATAGACCACTATATGGTCCAGAATATAGACCACTATAAAGATCATTATATTGTTAACTATGTAATCCACAATATAGACCACGATTTAGTCCACTATAAAGTCCACTATATAGTCCACTATTTAGTCCACTATATATACCATTATATAGACCACTATATAGTCCACTTTATATTCCACTATATAGACCACTATATAGTCCAATATATAGACCACTATAAGACCACTATATAGTCCAATATATAGACCACTCCATAAACCACTATATAGTCAAATATATCGACCACTTTATAGTCCACTATATAGTCCACTATGTAGACCATTATATAGTCAGCTATATAGACCACTAAATACTCCACTATATAGTGGTCTATAGACCACTATATAGTCTAATATAAAGACCACTATATAGTCCATTATATAGACCACTATATAGTCCACTATAGAGACCACCTTATAATCCATTATATAGACCACTATATAGTCCACTATATAGACCACTATATAGTCCACTATATAGTCCACTATACAGACCACTATATAGACCACTGTACAGACCACTGTACAGTCCCCTGTATAGTCCACTATATTGTCCATAATATAGTCCACAATATAGTTCAAAATAAAGAACACTATATAGACCACCTTATAGTCCACTACATTGTCCAGTAGATAGTCCACTATATAGTCCACTGTATAGTCCACTATATAGACCACTATATAGTCTACTATATAGAACACTAAATATTCCACTTTATAGACCACTATATACTCCAATATATAGACACTATATAGTCAAATTTATAGTCCATCCATAGACCACTATATAGACCACTATATGGTCTATTATATACCACTATATAGACCACTGTATGGTCTATTATATACCACTATATAGACCACTATATGGTCTATTATATACTACTATATAGACCACCATATAGTCCAGTATATAGTCCACTATATAGACCACTATGTGGTCCATTATAGACTAGTGTATAGACCATCATATAGTCCAGTATATAGTCCACTATATAGACCACTATGTGGTCCATTATAGACCAGTGTATAGACAATCATATAGTCCAGTATATAGTCCACTATATAGACCACTATGTGGTCCATTATAGACTAGTGTATAGACCATCATATAGTCCAGTATATAGTCCACTATATAGACCACTATGTGGTCCATTATAGACCAGTGTATAGACCATCATATAGTCCAGTATATAGTCCACTATATAGACCACTATGTGGTCCATTATAGACCAGTGTATAGACCATCATATAGTCCAGTATATAGTCCACTATATAGACCACTATGTGGTCCATTATAGACTAGTGTATAGACCATCATATAGTCCAGTATATAGTCCACTATATAGTCCACTATATAGACCACTATGTGGTCCATTATAGACCAGTGTATAGACCATCATATAGTCCAGTATATAGTCCACTATATAGACCACTATGTGGTCCATTATAGACTAGTGTATAGACCATCATATAGTCCAGTATATAGTCCACTATATAGACCACTATGTGGTCCATTATAGACCAGTGTATAGACCATCATATAGTCCAGTATATAGTCCACTATATAGACCACTATGTGGTCCATTATAGACTAGTGTATAGACCATCATATAGTCCAGTATATAGTCCACTATATAGACCACTATGTGGTCCATTATAGACCAGTGTATAGACCATCATATAGTCCAGTATATAGTCCACTATATAGACCACTATATGGTCCATTATAGACCACTATATAGACCACTATATGGTCCATTATAGACCACTATATAGTCCATTGTATCCTGCTCACTATAGAGTGGATAGGGAGTGGGGACCTGGATTCACCAGCACCAAAGACCTGGACCCACCAGCACCAAAAACCTGTAGAGGGCAGCACTGCGCCGTGGTTGGGTCTAGTCCGCCGGAAATTAAGAAGAAGAAGAAGAGTTTTCCGGGGTTTACTTCCTGTGTCACGGCTGTATTTACTTTCCTAAGGGTTCCGCAGTAGAACCAGACTCGAGCCTCTGTCTGTGAACTAGACTACAATACTAGCTGAAAAGCTGAAGTCCCGGTCCGGGAGGCCTTTTAGAGTCGGACCATGTACCGGCCCGGTAAACCCCCAATCCTACCGTCGCCGTATGGACCCCCTCCTCCACACCTCGGCCCTCCGTTCAGACTCGGCGGGCCCTGCGGGATCCCCCCGCCTAGACATCTAACCCCCGGACCGTACTCAGCACCGAGACCGGAGAGCCCTTTCCTCCACAGCAGACCCCCGACCGGATCCTTTATCAGAGTAGGTACCGGCAGGCTAGGCTAGGCTAGCAGGCTAGGCTAGCAGGCTAACATGATGGGGGTCGGTAGCATCATGCTAAAGTCCACAGCTAGATTCTAGGCTCTATCTGCTTTCAGCAGCTGCTCATTATTATTGAAGAATCAACAAAGAACATCAGAACGATCTGGGGTTAAATATGACCCTGGTCACGTGACCTACACCGCTTTCAAACTCGCCCACTGCCCTGATCCCTACAGTCTGAGTGTCAGGGCCGTTTCCTTCAGCTGGCGGTCTGAGCTGTTTCTAGATCAGACGGTATTCCGGCTTTCCCTCATCACACTCATCAAATACACAATCCAACAACTCCAGAACGCTCTCAGGGACAAGCTGGGACCTGCACATCCACCATCAAGGCAACTGAAGGTAACGGAGCTATGACACAGACTGAAGGGGTGATGGCAGTGGGCGAGTTGGCCTAAATGTTGAAGTATCCCTTTAAGCAAGAGACATTTTTCTCTTATTGTCATAAATATTAATGCAAATGAAAGTCAGAATATTTCTCTAGTCATCAGCCGTTAGAGCATAATTCAGATGTTCTTGAACAAACTTCATAATGACAACCATTATTTAGTTAAAAATAAAAACCTCTAAATGCACTGTTCCACATTATTCTGCACTAAAAGAGTCTCAGAACATTTTCTAGGTCATAAAGAAGTGAAAATGTTCATGTGTTGAATCTGCAGCATTAGGAGGTCATATTTACTGAAATCAAAGCTATTTCAATCAAAAACATCTGAACAGGCCCAGTTCCATGTTAACATAGGAGCCCTTCTCTGATATCACCTTCACTATTCTTCATCCATTGAACTTGTGAGTTTTTGGAGAGTTTCTGCTTGAATTTCTCTGCAGGATGTCAGAATATCCTCCCAGAGCTGCTGTTCTGATGTGAACTGCCTCCCACCCTCATAGATCTTTAGCTTGAGGATGCTCCAAAGGTTCTCAACAGGGTTAAAGGTCAGGGGAGGATGGGGGCCACACCATGAGTTTCTCTCCTTCTATGCCCATAGCAGCCAATGACACAGAGGGATTCTCTGCAGCGTGAGATGGAGCATTGAAGATCATTTTGCTACAGAGGGCACGGTTCTTCTTTTTGTACCATGGAAGAAAGTGGTCAGTCAGAAACTGTAGATACTTTGCCGAGGTCATTTTCACACCTTCAGGGACCCTAAAGGGGCCTACCAGCTCTCTCCTCATGAATCCAGCCCAGAACGTGACTCCGCCCCCTCCTTGCTGATGTCACAGCCTTGTTGGGACATGGTGGCCATCCACCAACCATCCACTGCTCCTCCATCTGGACCATCCAGGGTTGCACGGCACTCATCAGTCAACCAGACTGTTTGAAAATGAGTCTTCATGTATTTCTGGGCCCACTGCAACCGTTTCTGCTGGTGAGCATTGGTTAGGGGGGGCTGAATAGTAGGTTTATACACGACTGCAAGCCTCTGGAGGATCCTACACCTTGAGGTTGGTGGGACTCCAGAGGCACCAGCAGCTTCAAATATTAGCGCTGACAGCTTCAAGTCGATTGGTTGATTAATTGATCGGAAAGCTTTAGGTTGACCAAGATCACCCTGTCAGCAAATCGCCCCGCCCCCCCCCCGCCCCTAGATGCTGGTCTGGGGGCAAAAGCGTGTGAGGAGCTGAGAGGGAGAGAGAGGTGCTGCTGGGAACAGGAGCAACGCAGCTCTAAGAATTACAGGTAGAGAAGCACACAGAGCTACCAGAGCGGGATATTTTCTGATATTTTACAGCATTAACGCTCAGAAACAACACATCAACTCGTCACAAAGATGCAGGCTATTTGTATTGAAGTGGCGCTGCTGAGTCTCTCTGCTCTGCCCTCCCTCACTGCATCAACTCCCACGGTCAGTTTAATTCACCTGTCGGCAAATAGGCTGCGTAGTATAATGTCGTTATATAATCTCCTTAAAGTGTTCACATTAGCTTCTCTTACAGCCACACAGAAAGGAGAGGTCATAAAAGGCGGTGTCAGCTGGTCATTAAGTCCCAACGAGCAAACTTTTTTCCTCTCACCTCCGTAAATAAACGCTGTCTGCTTTATGCTCGTAAATGACACAGCCCGGCCTGGATCAAGTGATCCTGTTAATAGTTACCGTTATAAATGGATGAAAAACGATGATCTGAGGTTATTTTGTAGGCTGTATGAGTTTGAAGAGTTACCGCGCTGGGATCACAGAGATCAGAGGCAGGTGCGCGCTGATCGTCTCTCCATTAATTCTATTATATAGTCAGAGGTGATGAGCCGAAAAGATGTATTAATGCTTCCAAAGGCTTGTTACGTTCATTTTAGGATCATTTAGAGCACCAAGCAGGTACAGTGAGGAGCCTGGATGGATTGAAGAAGTCCCCGATGAGGTAACTTTTTATAATGAATGACATTTTTTACCTGAACGACCGATCGATTAATTGGTGCCTGGGTGCGATTTTGGTCGACCAAGTTTTTCTTTGGTTGACTACAGCCCTGTCAAATACCTGTTTGCTTCTTTGTAATGACATTTTAGCAGCTGCTCTCTTAATCTGATGAATCTGTCTGTCAGAAACCTTCCTCATTATGCCTTTATCTGCAGGAACCCGTCTGTGCTCTGAATCAGACACTAATGTCTTCACAGTACGATGATCACACTGAAGTTTTCCTGAAATATCTCATGCTTTCATTCCTTGTCCAAGGCATTACACTATCTGAGTCTTTTCAGCAGCAGAGATCCTTTTTCTTTCCCAGATTGCTGAAACCTGTGGCCTGCTTAATAATGTGGAACAGTGACTTTAGAGGTTTTTATTTTTTATAAAATAATGGTTATCATTATGAAGTGTGTTCAACAACATTTGAATTATGCTCTAATAGCTGATGACTTAAAAAATACTCTGACTGTCATTTGCATTAATATTTATGAAAATAAGAGAAAAATGTCATTTGCATAATAATGTGGAAAGCGGTGTACAGTTCTAGGAGAAACTGAGGTCAAATTGACTTTTGAAGAATTTGTGACCCTAAATAATATCTGACAAAATCCAAACCTAACTGATGAACCCTGTACAGGACAGTAAGGTTAGTGTAGATACTCTGGTTCAAATGTACTGTGAGCTACTGCGGAGTCAACACAGGAGGAACTGTACTCTGGTTCAAGGACAGTTACTCTGGTTAAAACTGACTGAACTACAGAAAAATGTCATCAGACAGAACAAGTACCCAAAAAGTACTCAATCCCTGTAATCTGAGTAAATGCAATTAGTTACTTTCCATCTCAATACCAACTCAAGATTCAAGATAAAGTGCATTCACTTTGGTCCAAATTTCCTGAAGTAAATATAAACTTACTGGTCCATACAGCTATTAAAGTACCAGTCAAAAGGTTTACATTCAGAGCAGAATATCCTAATCCCATTTTGAATTCTGAGTATCTACAGAGTCCAAGCCCTGATCCGTTCCTCATATTTGCCTAGATCAGAGAGTTTTTTTTTTTTTTTTTTGAGTGATGTAAAACGGTAGAGGACAAAAGGTAGATATCCAGATACTAGACTGTAAATTATGGAGGAACACACAGGGTTAGAGTTTAAATGCTTTTTGTTGACAAAAATAAGTGAAGTAGAAAATCACGAGTCTAAAGCTTGTCCCATTTAACTACAGCAGGTCAAATGTACCATCTCTGATCAGTTCAAACTTTATTTCTATCACCTCTGATCTGATAAACGGGATTGGGATCAGGACACCCGGGTTTAAAGTTCCTTTAAAGTACGGAGAAACTACTGTACAGTTAAATCTGATCTTCTCGTTCTTGGAATAACAGCATGAAGCGTGCTGCCCAGACAAAGTCCTGACTTGATGATGAAGTATTTATAAGCTGGTTATGATCATGTGACTGCTGGACAGTCTCATCCACAGAAAGTTAGAATCTCAGCCTAACGCTGAGATCACTCAGCAGTTGATGTTTTTACTGTTTTTACTATAATGTACCCTAAAGTAGACAGAGACGCTGGTCACTGCAGTTTAAATGTGATTGGTTACTCTCCAGGATCAGGCGGACTATTTAGAAAAACACCTAGATTTGTAAATGATTCATTCATTTTAACAGAAGCAGATCTGAGATTGTTTGGACTGGAAGGTTGATTATCAGTTGTTGTATTGAAGGGAATGTTCATTTCTATTTCATTCCTATATTTAGTCTCTTAGGGTTATTTAATCTTAATTCAATCTTGAGTTGGATTTTTGGGATTTTTCCTAGAAAACTGTAAACTTGAAAGTTTGCTGATGTGTAGAGCAGTACCATCTGTGCTGCAATATTAAAGAGTTAAACTGGACAGGCTTTAGTTTAAAGAAATATGGCCCCTTCTGCCGTATGGATGAGATCTCAGCCTTCGTTGGTATCTCTATAAAGCAGCTGCAGCATTGAACAGGACAGAGCAGGATGAGGATGAGTGCAGATGTCCTGCAGCCTTAAACACACAGGTGTGGGTTTATAGCAGCATGTCTGGAAATGTAAAGCTCTGTTATGGTCAAACAAAGAGGTTATGAAGCATTTATTCTTCAGTGAAAGCTACAATCTGTACTACTGCCTGACAGCAGTATCAACAGCTACAAATCCAGTGAAACATCAGTACTGACGGAGGTTTCTCCCACTGTTTATGGACCATTATTGGCTGTACATGAATAAATATTGTACCATCAGGGTTAGTCAGTGATGCACCATAAGTATTTTCTTGAACCGATATCTGATAACCGATAATAACCAATATTTTTTTTTCAATAGATGATTTAACAAAAGAAGTTTATTTGATGTGTTTATCAGGGCTGGGTATTGCCACCGGTTTCCTGATTCGATTCGATTCCGATTCTCAAGGCCCCGATTCGATTCAATATCGATTCATGTAGAGATATTTTTGTAAAAAAAAAAAACTATGTTGCTTCTACATTTTAGAGATTCTCAGAGAACTTTAGTTGGAAAAATATACAAAGAATGTTCCAACTAGGCACATTACTAAACATTTCAGGGTTTACATCAAAAATTGACCCTAAACTAGAAGTATTTACATCACTTTTTACCCCCATGTGGCCCATCCTGGATATGGGCTTTTTTGTTCAGTTTGCCTCTGTCTCTAGTGTTTAGATCTAAAATGCAGTCAGGTTTGGAGGTTCCCTCAGAGGAGCAGAGCTGCCAGGCTCCACCATGTTTGCTTTTCCACAGATAAGTCTCTCACTGCAAGTCCAAGTTGAAACTCTTGTTGTTAAATGAATAAAAATCTGTAAATTTGATCAATTATTTTAAACTTCTTATTTTACTAAAAACTATTATTAGTAGTAATAGTCACAGTTTCAGATATAGTGCATACAGTGTGGTGCTGTAATGTTTACCTGTCTGCTGTCTGTGAGGTGTGAACCATAGACATCTATGCTCTTTAATGGAAAGACCCACAGCGCTGATAAAAGAAACATGCATCGTGTTATCTGTCATATTCATTGTATGTTATTGTGAATGTTGTATTGTGCTAACTTGATAGAAAATCTACATGAGATGTGAGTTTGTTACTCATATCTGTCTAAATGACTGAGTGCTCCGTCATTTCCCTGCTGTAAACAGCGGGGTCGTGCGTAATTTGTGCGTGAAACGGAGCAGTAGGGGGTCATAAAATTAAGCACATTGTATGGAGCGGCATAAACGGGGCATTCACAAATCAGTCAGGGTTTGCTCCTCTTAAACGTAGCATCTCAGTCGACCACTATTGTGTGTGTGAGTCTGCCCGGTCTGTAGCAGCAGCGGCTTAAGCGCTCTCCACCTGTAGAGCTCCGCTGCTCATGCTGCCAGTGGAAGTTTCCGTCTGAGGAAGAGATATGCAGCTTGGATTAATAACACACCCAGATGTCCAAAATTAGATGACTGGGCGTGATATTTAAACCTTGAATTAGAGTCTAAACGTTTTTAGACGCGAGTGCTGATCAACTTTCAGGCTGCGTGAGTGACGTAAGTCTGAGACTGGGAGCGCGAGGAGCCGGAGAGGAAAAAAGGCACATACTAAAAGATTGATCTTTGGATTTTATGGATCGATATTGGATTTTTTGAAAAAGAATCGATCTGAATCAGAGAATCGATCTTTTGAACCCAGGCCTAGTGTTTATGCACATCTGGGGGTAAGAAGGGGTTAATGTGTAGTGAGCAGAGATATTTATAACTCATTTTGACTAATATCGCTGGTGTTTTTAAAAAAAAACAAAGAACTATTCTGACTTTGTATCTGCTATTATAGTTATAGTACCAAGTACAGCAGACACAAACAGCTAACAGACGGTTTTCCCCATAAAACCAGATGATAACAGGCTGTTATGCTGAACACATGGAGATGTTTGAGGGTCTGGGGTTTTTGTTTTTGCTGCAGAATGAAAGCGAGCTGATGTTTTACATAAAGATTAAAAATCTGCACTGACATCAGTCCTATCAGAGAGAGGTTAAGAATGTGAAGTCCACCGTGGTCTGAGGCTAAACTTCTGTTCCTAACGTGGATCAGACTGAATAAACCAGGTCATCAGAGCAGGCCGGTCTACGTCTATGAGAGTAGCGGTGGATCAGGAGACTGTCAGACTGATTCTGTTATTATAACGTTGCTCCTTTTGGCTCTGGCAAACTTTCTGCAGTTTCCAATGCCTGCTTAGGATCAGCGCTCTGCCTGGTATTAGCCGTTGGCTCGGTCCTAATGGCCGCTGAGGCTAGTGGCTGCTGCCGCTTCGTTTTAACGTCGTTAGGATGATGACTCTCAAGTGACTTGTAAGATCCGTCGAGGACCTCTTTCTACTCTTTGTGACCTTTGCAGGGCAGATTCTACACACACGGTGGTGTTATCCTCCCCGTCAATACTGAATAACGCCACCGTGTTGTTAGCATTTTAGCACAGGGGCTGCTTCCTCTTCTTCTCTGGTGTTTAACAGCGGGTCGTGTACTGCGGCGCCACCTGCTGTTTCTGAATGTGTAGTCTGGTGAGAAAGAAAACAAATGGCAGCACTGCCGTGCTGACAAAATAAATATGTTATCGGGCTAGTCGTCATGATATCGGACTTATCGGAAAGACGTAATCATTTCCTGTTATCGGGCTGATAGTTATCGTGCAGCCCTAGGTATAGTGGTTTAGAGGAGAGTGCCTCTGTGCACTGAGGGATCCATGATGTAAAATTTAAAATCAAGAATCCCTTGTGAAGATTGGTCAAAAGTTCTCCTGATATGTGGACAGCTTCTATCTTAATTTAACCCTTTAACCCTTGTGCCCTCCTCACATTTACGACCCTCAGGACACCTTCGAGGCAAAAATGCACACGTACAGAAAAACTGCCATTAAATCAGCATACGTCAATATTTTATTCTACTTTATTTTCATAAATCTCTTTAATAACTTCAGACCTGCTCAAATCTACCAAATATTCAATAATTTTCAATCAAACTGGCATTTAAAGGGTTAAAATCTTGAAAATGATTAAATATTTGGTAGTTTTGAGCAGGTCTGAAGTTGTTAAAGAGATTTATGAAAATAAAGTAGAAAAAATATTGACGTATGCTGATTTAACAGCTTTTTTGTATGTGTACATTTTTGCCTTGAAGGTGTCCAGAGGTAGTAAATTCACTGAGAGAGTCTGAATGACATTTAAGAGTAAAACATGGTGGATTTCAAAATTTAACTAGAAAGAAAAGTTCCTGTGAAAATTCATGCCACAAGCTGTAAAACTGAAAAAATGATCACAAATTAAAAAAAAAAGGGTGAGAACAATGGCCAAAAATACCCGAGGAGGGAGCAAGGGTTCAAACCTGGAACCTGAAATGAAAGCCTGAAAAGGCAACAGTTTGTGGGACCGTCTACATAAACTGAGAAAAGAAAAACTGCCATAAAATTTCATATAAACATTTTTTTTGATCACATTTGATGCAGAAGGCATTTCTGGCAATAGATAATCTACCGGAGGGCATTTTCATCTTTTATCTGATTTTATACTAAAGGTTTTTAAGGTAATTTTTGATCATAAAGATTCAACAGAGGTCTCTCACAATCATGTATCAGACATGATAGAATTGGCTTTAAAGGGTTAAAAATGGCCTGAGAGGTCTAGGAGAGTTCAGAGTAGCAGTGAAAAGCTCTGGAGTTGATCAAACTGTGGACCATGTGACTTTTGTAAACCAGGACTGTTTTATTCCAAGTAACTGAATGGTTGCTTTTTGGGAACAATACCGTTCCTCCCTGCAAACTTCACGTTTATTTTTCTCATGGAACCTCTCAGTGAAATGTCTCTGGAGAGGATGAATCCGCCGTCTGCTGGGGTTGCAGCCATCTTCATCATTGGTAAGTGAGAGCTTTTTCTGGTCTTAAAAGGAGAAGATTAAACCCAGCTATTTGTGTGCATACATTAGTATATTAAGGTGTATAGTCACTATCTTCAATGATTGCTTTTAGGGTTTTAAATAGTTGTATTTGCTGTAATTTTTCGGCTACAGATGATTTTAATCCTGATTATGTGCTCAGTGCTGCAGGGATTGTCCTAGACACAACTCTTATTATACAATAGTCCCAAATAAAAGAACCTTTGGAGCAAGCAGGAAGGAGTTTCTGAAGAACACCACTTCAGCTGAGAATACGGAAGCAAACATAGAAATATGTGAAGCTCCTTCTGCATGATGTTATTTTTAATTGTACCCTACCATAGGCACTATTTGATCTGAACCTGTTTGATTTGAACCCTGCCCTGTTTAACCTACAATCTCCTTGCAGATATATTCCCCTGGACTTTTTCCATGGCAAATGAAACCCTTAAAACCAAATCCTAGAGGAAGGGGATGACCTTCTGAGTCCATCATCACCTCATCAGAATGACATGAAGGTCTGGAGGTGACCAGGACGGCTGAAGCCTTCTGTGGACGTCATAGAAACATAGAAGAGCAAAGGATCATGATGGCTACCAGAAAACCAACATTCCCGGCTGACTGGTGTTACGGCCTGAACAGAAAGGTTGCAGTAGAGGCTGAGAACATCTGTTGAGTTTTAGAAAATCCTCATTCATTGTCATTTAATTTGACCACGTATGTGAACCATGCTAGTGACACCTAAGGCCGACACGTCTTCACATGGACTGATGGTGATGTGAAGATGGGATTCCTCAGAGCTTGGTTGGCTCAGTACTAAACAGCTGGACCGTTGTAATCATGCATTCAGAACTGTTTCTATGATTCGTTTCAACAGGGGGTTCATGGTGTGTTCAAGTCCTAGATGCCAGTCAGATCCGCCCCCTGAATCTCTGCTGAGGTCACTATTCCAGCTCAGTGTTGGAGGAGCTTTAATGACCATAGCTGGAACACTGATGGTGTTCATTCCCAACACTGAACTTCCATCACCATGGTTCCCTTTGACCTTTCTGTCCTGGTGTTCTGTCATTAATGTAGACTGATGAGAGGAAAGCTGTAGTTCTCATCTGTATGCACTGACTCTCAGAGAAACAGTGTAAAAACCACTTTTTACTTCCTGCTCGTCATTGTCTATGTTGTTCTCCAAAGTTACTCTTTTTTTTTTAATTTCCCTAATTTTCTGAAATGCTTTTATGACTGCCTGAAGAACTGTGCTGTTGCTCTGTGTTTCAGGACATTGTGAATATTTATCACCATGTTTCTGACATATTTTTAAGCCTTGACAATGTTGGAAACAGTTTAGGGTTGAATGTTTCTACCAGCAGCTGTTAGAGAGGAATAAAAGTTTGTGTCTTCACTTGTAGTCCTTATTAGTCACACAGATGCTGTACTGTTGAATGTATAGGAGAGCTAGTTTCATGGTAATATTTCTGCTGTTGTATGAGAATGTCATCTACTGACAGAAGTCAACCCTGTCAAATAAATGGACCCATCTGAAGACACCCCTCATCTCTGTCTTTATTTTAGCTTGTTGATTGGTCGACTTTTGTTTTTTCTAATTTGTTCCCTTTACACACCACTTAGATGAAAACGTTGGTTTGAACTGATTAATGAACCAGTAAAATAAAAACCAGCCCTCCTCCTCTGATGCCCATGAAAACATTCATGCTTCTGTCCACCAGGTGAACTTTGGCCGTTCTGATCATCCCTCCAGGATTTTAAATGATTTTTAATGAAACATTTTCAACACCATTCCTACTTTTACTGAGACAGCAGTCTGAATGTTCAGAAGCATGGCAGCAGGCTTTAAGGGTGCGCTTGATTCAACACACAGCACACACGTTCAAACCCCTGTATTGCTGTATGCTAGAGGTGAGTATTGGCAAGAACCTCACGATACGATATGCATCACGATACTTGGGTCACGATGCGATAGTATCACAATATATCAGGATATCATGATATTGTGATATATTGCGATATTCTACACAGTTAACTAAGAAAAATATAGAGATGATGTATATGTAAATCACACAATATGTTGGTGATGTTCCCGCTATATTTCACGGCAGCAAGACAGAGCTTGCAAGCGACATTTCCTTTCTTTAACTCGCTGTTTGTCGTATTTTACTAACAACTTGGCTAAAATATGAATTTTTATTTTTTACCAAAAAATTGATATTAAGAGTTGAAGTATCGATATGGTATCGGATATCAAAGTATCGCGATATATTGCCGTGTCGATTGGTTTTCACAGCTCTACTGTATGCATGCTGGCAGTGAGCATGTGCAATAAAAACCTGACATGAATCAGCAGATCCTGGTTTCCCAGGCTTGTGTGAACATGCATGAGTGGGCTGGTGGCCGCTGTGTGGATGTTAGTGGAGCAGAAATTCAGACTACCTTCATAAGCCTTCCTTCAGAGTAGGGGATCCACGTACCACATATGAGGCCAACCACAGAAACATCAGCCATGGCTGCCGGGCTCCAGTTCAGTTTCTGACTAAATGTTTGAGCTCCTTCATAAGTTTTAGACATAAATAAAACCTTAGTTATTAGTAAAGACAAATGTGCAGAGGAGCGCTGTACACCAGTCAGCTGATGTTTATCATAATGAGCTAATCCAGATTTAGGATGATTGTTCACACACCACACTTTAATCCCTTTATTCAACAAATTCACAGAGAATAATTTTTAGCCAGTCATTTCAGGCTCTTACACCAGCACAGGAAGTTAGCAGGGCAGCATTTTCAGCTGATGTTTTCTGGGACCAAAGCTTGGCTCCTGATGAGCACATGTCTGACCAATCACAGGGCTTTGTAGTTGTAAGGCAGGCAGAGGAGCATCGTCAAAAACACGTGATGATTTATGACTAATTAATATTATATTGCCTTGAAAAATCTGAGACAGACAGCGACATCTGTCTATGTGAACAAAATCCACCATGCACACAGCTGGAGCTGTTTCCAACCCAACAGGACTCAATCCAAAGATGAAATTCAACATCTGGTCTGACTTCAGACATACGGCTGCTCCTGACCTTAGCCTCCTCCTCTGCACAGACACAAACATCTGAGCAGAACCTTGGGTTAGGGTCAGGGTTAGCTGAGCAGAACCTTAGAGTTAGGGTTAGCTGAGCAGAACCTTAGAGTTAGGGTTAGGGTTAGCTGAGCAGAACCTTAGAGTTAGGGTTAGCTGAGCAGAACCTTGGGTTAGGGTTAGGGTTAGCTGAGCAGAACCTTGGGTTAGGGTTAGGGTTAGCTGAGCAGAACCTTAGGGTTAGGGTTAGGGTTAGCTGAGCAGAACCTTGGGTTAGGGTTAGGGTTAGCTGAGCAGAACCTTAGGGTTAGGGTTAGGGTTAGGGTTAGCTGAGCAGAACCTTAGAGTTAGGGTTAGCTGAGCAGAAACTTAAAGTTAGGGTTAGGATTAGCTGAGCAGAACCTTAGGGTTAGCATGTAGCTATAGTAACGCGGCAGTTTAATCAGAACAGAACCACACTTCTTTTCTAAAACAAGCGCAAAGAGCCACACTAAAGTTTTCACACTTCTGCATACCAGCTGGTGTTACGTCACAGTAGCGATTAGCGTGGAGGTAGCTGTAGAAAAGCAGCAGTTTAATCAGAACCAAAGACACTCAGTCTGTTTTCTTTGTTTTTCAAATTTTTCGCACATTAAAATGTTCTAATCATGTTTGAAGCTGAAATTTCCGTCTGTCATCATTTTCTTCAGAACAGGTTGATTTTTATACCAAATTTTGCATCAATACAAGTCATTTCAACGGGTGATTGATGATTCAGACTGCCCGCTGCTTCCTCCTCGCTTGCTCGCCGTCACCCAGCCCCACCCTCTCTCTCTCCCTCGCACTGAAACCTTCAACACCAGAGTTTGCTCATCTTTATGTGGATATCAGCCATGGAAATATAACAGATGAAGTGAGAAGTCTACTCACAGGTCATGACGGGTGAATAGTGAAGTTCTCCCTCTCTGACTCGTCTCAGCGCGCTGACGCGTGAGCTGTACGAAGCTCTGTCAGGATGGATCCAGAGGGATCTTATGTGTGACAGAGCCGCAGGCTCGCAGTACCAAACTATTCCTACAATCCCAAAGTTTCCATAGTGAAGAGAAAAAAAACGCTTAGCAAACCCAGTGTGTCAAGAGAACAGCTAAAGGTCATGTGGCACGTATCCGTGCCACAAGCATGCCCTAGGGAATGATACACACCTCCTTATATGGGCGTCCTGGGGGGTTATAGGTCACATCTCCAGGCTTTATAAAATGCATTTTCCCGCCTTATGTGTAACAGAGTCACATCTGTGATAAAAACTTTCTGACGGTGTTGGATGGTAAAAGAGACTCGTGTTCTTTAGGTTGATTAACCTTTGAACCCTAAATAGTTTTTTCCTCTGAAAGGCCTCTGTTGTTCTGTGTTCCTGGTGCTTTATATGCTTAAAATCCATTTTGGGCATTCCAGAGTTCGCCCACCACCATATTGTCTGTTTATATCCCAGAATGCATTGTGCCTGGCTGTAACAGCCAATGGTAGACTGTTCCATCATCGTGTCATGCTTTGCTGGACACCGCCTGTAGTTCTAAACTGAAGAGGAGAGCCTGATTGGCTGAGTAGAAAGAGAAAGAGACACAGAGAGGCTGGGACGTGTCCTTTAGAGTCCTACCCGCTCCAGGACTTTTAGCAGAGATGATGTTTCTGCAGGTCTCTGGATTGGCGTCAGCCTCACACTTCAAACGCTACTAGCCTGTATAGTTGTGGTTAGCATTGGAGACGCCATGTCTGCTACCTCATCTGGCCTCAGATCTCATTGGCCAATCATGAATATAATGAAAACAAGCAGTGGATGTATGAAGCAGTCTTTCTGTCAGGTACATCTCAGCCCCCCCTGCAGAATCATCCTTGATATTTGAACCTTCATATCATTTTATTTATAGAAGGAATAAAAAGTCAGCAAACACAGTGAACTGTTGGAGCCTGTGTATAATGGGTCACTGATTTAATCTGCAGCTCTCATGTATCACAGTCTACCAGCAGACAGAGCAAATGTTTTTATTATGTCAGAATTTAGGCATTTTAACGATCACATTCAGAGAGAAACTGTCACACAGACCCTATTCTTTTCTGCTAAGGTGGGTCCTCTGGTTCTTCTTCTCTGCTCTAAAAACAGTAGCTCCCACATGCAGTGTTTTCTGGCAGCGAAGAAGAATGATTTCTGGTTTATAGCGCAAACAGTTAGCATGGCTAAATGAAGCTAAATATAACGTTAAACCAATCGGTATCAGATGGGTGCTAGACTTGAGTGCTCACCAATGCCAACACCAGCATTTAAAGCAAAATCAGACGTATTTCTGAGGCTGGGATCAGAACCAGAACAGCTCAACTTTAAGCACTGAAACAGAAGCTTCCAGCCGGTCTTTACTTCTACATTCTGCATAGTCAAAGCTTTACCTGATAATCTGGGCAATCAGTAATTTTTTTCACAGTTGTTTCATGTTGTTATTATTTCAGATTATAAGGAAAAACTAAATTAAATGCAGAATGACTGAAGGTCAGATATAAAAGATTGGCCCTACTACAGAGCGTTAAAATCGTCTGTTTGTTCATCAGTTAGATCCTGTGTTTGCTCATTACTGAAAGGTCTGAGCAAGTAGCACTGTCCATTCCAGTCCTCGTCTTAATTACATGTAGCTCTGTCTGTGTAGAACTGTAACATGAATTTTAAATACTCTCAGCCCCCCTGTAGCAGCTACCCCGTAGACTGTAATACGGCGATTCCTTCAGGGAGCAGACCGCAGAACGCCCCCCCTGCAGATCCATCACAGGTCCCAAAGTGGAATCATATTCCTGTGAAGCCTCCACCCTCTGACAACAGGTACGTTAGAACTGTTCACTTATCTCCCCTCTTTGTGTGTCTAAGCTGGAAGAGTTGCTCCATTGTACTTTTTCTTCCAGGTATTTGAAGCACATGCATTTTTGATTTTCAGTGACCAGGCCGGTGAGGAGTTTCTGAGATGTATTGCAGCAAACAAGCCCCTCCCAGACTATCTCAAAGGGAACATGGCGTACAACCTGGCAGATGCATTCAAGTCGGCAAGCATCCTGCAAAAGGCCGTCAAATCAGACCCTGAGTTTCACAAGCATGTGACCAGGAGCAAAAGTCGAAGCCGCAGCCACGGCAGGAGTCGGGGCAGGAGTCGCGGCAGGAGTCGTGGAAAATCTCGAGCCAAAAGCCGAGCACGAAGCAAAAGCAGAGCACGCAGCCGGAGCAGGGGAAGAAGCAAAAGTCGCATTCGAGGGAAGAGTCGAGCACGAAGCAAAAGTAGAGATAGAAGCAACAGCCAGAGCAGAAGCAACAAAAGCCACATTCGGAGCAAGAGCCGGGTCAGGAGGTCCAAGTCACGCAGCAGCAGTAAGGAAAAGAGCAAAGACAAAAAGAGGAAAAGGAGCCGCAGCCACAGCAGCAGCAGGAGCAGAACTAATCTGGCAGGAAGTAGTCTCCTAGAAGGACTGAAGCTGGTCATGAGCAGCAAAGAACTGGAGAGCAGGCTCCCCGACCTCAAAGATGCCATCCTCACAATCCAGGTAGTATTTATCATTTCACCATCATTCATCCTTTCAGCCAGGTTTTGGTATGAATTTGACACACATTAACTAATCAGGAACAACTTTTAGTGTGTGGTAAAGGAAAAGTCTTTGATCACACATGAATGGATGAAATAGCTTTCTGTAATAAAGGTTAATTAGTTAAAGAAACAGTCAAAATAGCAGTAGCGACAAGGTAACCCTCAGTAGAGACCGGACACGGTAACCCTCAGTAGAGACAGGGTAACCCTCAGTAGAGACAGGGTAACCTCAGTAGAGACAGGGCAACCCTCAGTAGAGACAGGGTAACCCTCAGTAGAGACACGGCAACCCTCAGTACAGACAAGGTTACCCTCAGTAGAGACACGGTAACCCTCAGTAGAGTCACGGTAACCCTCAGTAGAGACACGGTAACCCTCAGTAGAGACACGGTTACCCTCAGTACAGACATGGCAACCCTCAGTAGAGACAGCGTCACCCTCAGTAGAGGCACGGTAACCCTCAGTAGAGACACGGTAACCCTCAGTAGAGACAGCGTCACCCTCAGTACAGACATGGCAACCCTCAGTAGAGACAGCGTCACCCTCAGTAGAGGCACGGTAACCCTCAGTAGAGACAGGGTAACCCTCAGTAGAGACACAGTAACCCTCAGTAGAGACACAGTAACCCTCAGTAGAGACAGCGTCTGGCTCTGGGTCTTTGATGAATAAGTATGAAGATCCAAAACCAGGCCCATCCGAACCCTGCTCTGTTAAACATGCAGCCATCCTTTCAACAGGGGATATAAACTTAAAGCCCTTACCAAAATACTGTATTAGACTTTTGAGCTGCAATAAGAGGAGCATACACTTATTCTGCTGCCGCAGAACAGTTATTCTCCTCCTCTGCTCAGATCAGCCGTGAAATTTGCTCCCGTACTGTAGAGTAAGTCCTGGTGGCAGTTTAAGAGTTAAGCTCACTTCACCAGCTGGTAGTTCTATGGTGATGGTGATTGATTCAGCGCTGCTTCTTTCTCACTCGCTCGCTCGCCCCCTCCCCTCTCTCTCACTATGAGCCCTCACTCTAAACACTGTCCTGAGCCCGTTTGTTATGTGGAAATATTGCAGGTAAACTACAGCTAAGGTCAGAACAGAGGCTGATATGCATGAGGTGAGCTGTAGGAAGCTCTGTTGGGATCTGTGGATCCAGAGGGATTTTAAAGGAGTGTCAGAGCCTCAGGAGAGGGATCGTCTGATACCCAGACAGGTAGATGGTTGGAAAGACACTTGAATAAAAGCAGCTGTGAAGATGAGAAATGTGAATTTTTTTTAATCCATATTAAATCCAGATGATGAAACTCTGTCTGTCCAGGGAGTCAGAGGGCAGGATGAAGAGCTCATACTCTACCTCAGATGTCAGTTTATTTTTCCCTGTTGTGATTGTCTTTGGAAATATTCTTATAGATGTTGCAGTGTCAGGTCCTGTCATTTTTACAGGTAATCATGACAGGTACATGTTTCTCTCCTGATTTACTGAAACACCTTCAGTCTTCCATGAATTCTAGATTCAGCCGGTACAAAGTAAGAGTTAAATATTTCAGACTTTATGCTTGACAGCTTACAGCTCACAAAATCAAAAACCAGCAAAACCCAGTTTGTAAAGGTTTCCTAAACCTTTATGTCTCTCTGGTTCAGTCCACACA
The DNA here is from genome assembly GCF_018320785.1 of Cheilinus undulatus. Classification (NCBI taxonomy): domain Eukaryota; kingdom Metazoa; phylum Chordata; class Actinopteri; order Labriformes; family Labridae; genus Cheilinus; species Cheilinus undulatus. The sequence continues at coordinate 20,913 of NW_024571678.1, read as the reverse complement.
ACCACAATCACGGGGAAGACTACAGTCCAAAGAACAATCACTGACCCTCCATAGGGAGGGTAAGCCACAGAAGGTCCCTGCTGAGAGAGAAGGCTGTAGAATCCAAGGTGGTGTGATGGTTGGGGTCCATGTTGGTTCACTGGTCTTTATCAAGTCCAGAGTCCACGCTGTCAGCCGTCTACCAGGAGACTTTGGAGCCCTTCATGAAGCTTTATGGAGATCCTGATCACCTTTCCACCATCCCACAGAGAAGCCAGAACCACCAGGAACTGGTTCACTGACCATGGTGTTACTGGATTTGATGGGCCAGCCAACTGGTCTGACCTGACCCCCATAGAACACTGATCATCAGGTGGAGGCCCAGGGCCCACATCTGGCCCCCAGAAGCTTTGATTAAATTCAGAAAAAGTGCAGAGGAAGAAACTATTCTGCGGTATTTAGGCTATCTTCTCTTTCTTTCTATGATCCTTACAGCTATTTAAACGTCAAAAATAAATGAGATTTAAAGATTTTTATTCAAAGATTGGTTTCTGTTTGATCAGTTTTACAGAAATTCACCTATTATTAACCTTTATTAGCAAATAAGATCTATGAAAAACTTCCCTATGTCCATTCTTGATTAAAGAAGCAGATTTGTGTGCAAGTGTAACAGTTCAGGGGGGTTGAGAGTTTATTTTTCACTGTCTGAGAATGAAAAGTAAATATCTTTTTTCTTCATGTGTTTTTCACCGATGAAGACGCAGCATTTTCACATCAAGCTACTTGGCAGCCTCAGAAATCTGGGCTTAAATATCTCCGTGACCCCTGTGTGGCGTGCTGCGGTGCAGGGATTTAACTGTGTGAAAGGGACTCAGTTCACTGCTTAAGGATAAAAATAAGGTGCAGAGAAAATCCAATTATTTAGAGAAATATGTTTCTTTTATTTAGATCATTTAAAATGTCAGACCTCAGTGTCTGCACAAATGTAAGCTGTAGATGATGACCCCGGCCAGAGAGGATCCCTGGAAGAATCTAGTCCAGCTGAAGGCTGCTATCAGAGAACCTGGGACCACGGACTGATCCGGCTCCATGACACGAGCAGAGATGCAGGAATTCATGTGAAAGGAGCTCAGACCAAGCACTGAGAGACACATGAGGAGGACTTACCAGAAGGTCCACTGTTCTGTTCTTTAAATCCTTGTGGGTTTTTGTGAGCTGTAATCATAATGATTACAACATAAGTTCTGAAATATTTCCCTATATGTGGGATGAACCTAGAAAACGTCAGCCTAATAGCATAATTGCATAAGTCATATTTGAACGTTTTCGGAAAACGAGGAATAACACAATTTTTACCAAGTGCATTGGTATTTTCAACTGATATCTAAACTGTGATTTCAACCAGATTGTGAACAAGTTTTCAAAAGGAAAAGACACAACATTGATTTCATAACAAAGAAAAGTGACTTAGGCAGAATATGCCACTGACTTAGGCAATTTTTCTCTTACATATAAATACAAACATAACATAACCAAAGTTGTTTTACTTTCTTAAACATATCCCCATGGCTCTCCAGTCACATGTGGCTTAGTGCCAAGTCTACATGAAACCTTTATTTCCTTTTAATCCGTGTATCATTATCATTGGGTGTGTGCGATGGAGGAATATGCGTAGAGGAAGTCTGCTGGTGGCGTGTGTCTTCAGTAAGCTCAGTCCTTGAGGTGTGCTTTCTTGTGTTCAAACTGAAGCTTTAATGCCCTCATTTCAACATGTTTTTTCAGTCGCTTCCTGCCCATGCTCTCCCATACATGCTCTCCCATACATGCTCTCTCTTCCATACATGCTCTACCCTACATGCTCTCCCAAGTATCGCAACTGATCATTGCAATACATGTCCTAAGTGACCCTCACACACACGGATCACATGTTGAGATAATGTAATATCTAGTGAAACTTGTCCAAACATGAGTGTTTTACGTGATCTTTAGAGTACTGCTGATAATAAAAACTGTCAAAAGAGAAGAGACAGGGAACCAAAGCTACAGAAATAGGCGAGGTGGAACGATGTGTCTATGAGAGCTGCAGGTGTGAGGCGGGGCCGGTTTTAGTCATTTTGAGGCCCATGGCAAAGACCAATGTGAGACCCCTCCTCCTTTAGCTAAAAGCATTAATAATTAGTTGGAAAAAATAGAAAACATCTCTTTTAAGTTCAATGGAGCTAAATACCCACATGGCCAACCTTAATTCACCAGCTCTTTGAAAAGCATCTCAGAGCCCAAACTACTATTTTAACACGGCATTAGACCAGGTGGGACTTGCATAGATAAAAAAATATATATGCTCATTATTAGTAACATATTCTTTTTCTCTAAAACTATAAAGATTTTCACTCACTTAATTACAGAATAATCCAACAGTTCACTGTTTCATTTTATTTCCACCATGGATCAGCTGATCTATGGATCTTCTTACATCCCTGGTTTTGGAGTGTGGCTCTCTCTGAAGTATTTTAAGACAGTATGGTCTTGGGTAGAATGAGGCTGAGGACCACTGGTATAGACTGTCCTCAGACACAGAAAAATATCAGTGACAGGCAGAAATAAACTAAATAAGTTTGATTTGGAGAGCATGCACAGCCTGAAAGAAGAAAGAGAGGAGTTTTGAAACTACATATTTTACATCTTTTCCATAAAATCACTCCAGCATATAGACCTTTAAATACCAACTCACTCAGGCTGTTATTAGAAAACAAGGAAGACTTCCTGAAGTCTTGGTACGCGCTATATGACAAGCATTACCTGCAACCCTTGGGGCTAAGCCCCCCCCCCCCAGTCTTTGAATCCTAGTGACGGCCCCGGTCATTTTTCTTCTTTCTCAGGTCTACTGTCATCTAAATCCTTCTCTAAGTCCCTCTCTGAATCGGTATCAAGTTCATTTCTTGACCCTGAAGCACAAGAAAACAACGTTCTGCTGAGTGTTTTAACACAGTAACAGAATGTTAAATGAACAGGTGTACTGCTAAAACTCAATATCTTACCAAGAATACTTCTGTCATTTCTAGTCAAAACAAATCTCTTTACCCTTAAAATAAAAAGCTTATATTCACTTGACATTTTGCTTGAAACTAGTAAAAAATGTCCCAAAAAAGTTCCTTTTTTAGGTGATGTGTCGTATTTTAAGTGTAAAGAGATTTTTTTTTACCAGAAATGACACAAATATTCTTGGTAAGATTTTGCTAGTGATAGCTAGCTCCTACACTACTTCATCATACCTTGTTGCAGAAATGTGATTAAAATTTAAACACACAGTTCCTAACCCCAATGACTGACTGAAAGTACATTTACTGTCTAGGATGTTGAAGAAATAAACCAGTTTACCAGATGAATCAAAGAGAAGAGACAATGCTTCACTTGTGGTCAGCAGAGCCCTCTTTCTCATGCGGTCTGCCATCTTTGAATGTAGCGTCAAAAATGCCTAAGTCTAAGAGATGACTTAGGCAGATAGTGATTTTGGACTGTAACAAGCGTTCTGATAGGCTGAGGACAAAGGCAACAAGGCAGGATGATGCAGCAGTGTTAGGAGAGTAAAGTTAGGCAGAAATCACAGTTTGGCCAAAAAATGACTTAGGTAATTATGCTATTAGGCTAACGAAAAATACAGATGTTTCACTTCTTGAATTAACTCACAGTAAAGTGGTGAACTTCTTCCTGATGTTCTAATGTTTGAGATGCACCTGCATACCAACCAAGTCTTCGAAAGTCTACCAAACAGATAGAAGTATGGTCTCCTCAAAGTGCAGGGGTCTGAAGTGTTCTTTAACATTATTGTAATGATTGTGATGTCTTCTGTTCAGGCCTCAGATGATGGGAAAAAAGGCGAGACAGCTGAAGACAAACAACAGCAAGATAAAGGTCAAGAGGACTCGATGGTGATGGATAACGACAGCATGCTCCTTCCCCATGAGAGAGTAGGCAGTGAGTTTTCTTGGCTCCAGGCACAAAGTCAAGAGGAGTCTGCTGCCCAGAAACCGGACGAGTTTGAAGATGAAGAGTCTTTCTTGTATGGAAATGGGGAACCTGACAAATCCCAGGAAAAACCTAGTCAGAACAGCTCTGTGTTCAGTAGCCTTCAGTTGTCTTCCTTAAACTTAGCCAGCCTGGACAGCAGTGAATGTGAGAAGGTCAGGAACATATTAAAAGGTCTGGGTTCTACTGACATCAGTAAAATGATGGAGGACAAGCAGCAGGGTTCTGCACTGTCAGCCTCAGACCCAGCAGCAGCAGCTTTGGCATTGCCAGCTCTGAATAACCCCAATGTTCGCCAAGCTCTGGAGTCTCTGCAGTCGCTGATCAAAGGTGAGGATTCAAAACCTGCCGTTGACACTCCGTGTGATTGTATATGCTTCCACCATCAGTTTGGATTTACTCTGGGACTTATTTTTATTCCTGAGCTTGAAGAACACCACCGACCTCTAAGGCCTCCCCAGACCAAAAAACAGCATTCAGGCTTAGCATGACCACATAGGCATTTAAGGGTGGTTTGACATCAGGGACGCAAAGTTCAGCTCATTAGATCAAGGTAAACACGAGTGTACCGAGTAACCAAGTTTGCTCTGGAGCAAATATTCATTCATCCTCTCCACATTCTTCATGTACAACCACAAACATAAATATGTGTTATTGGGAGTGGAGCATAATTGTTAAGTGGAAGGAAAAGTATACATGGATTTAAACATTTTTTACAAATCTGAAAAGTTTGGTGTGCAGAAGTCTTCATGCCCCGGAGTCTGAAACAGTGGTGCCTAATGTAAGCGTGCCCTCGTTGCTTTAAAAGAGCACTGGCAGTTTCTTGTAATAGGACGAGGAAGTAGGCACCTTCGTCCAAAAACACGTCACACTCCAGTCTTTAAATGTCCGACACCTTACCCAACCATCAGTCTGAGTGGTCTGCCCTCTTCCAGTGAATGTCGATGTGGCCTGGTGGAAGGTTCAGGTCTCTGCTGCTGCACCTACAAGATGCTTTTACAGCTGATTCTTTGCTGATGTTTAGGACTAGATATTTTTAACACACAGCCTCTTTGTCTTTACTGTTTTAATGTAAATTAACAATCCTGTTGTTTTTATTGTCCTGCTTAGCGACAAAGGAGAAACGGGCAAAGACTGACAGCAGTGGTACATCCTCTGATAAACATAAGGTATATTTTAACAAGTGCTGAACATGCCTGCTTATGAAACCAAAATGGACAAACCTCTTCTATTTATCTTGTGTTTCCAGGTGGGAGACTCAGAGAACAAGGAGGATAAACACGCTAAAATGGAATCCTTGATGAACCAGCTGGAAGAACTGTTAAAACAGGATGGTAGAGTATTTTCCTCCAGTACCAGTCATGTGCCTCCTGCCTTGGTTATCGTCCTTATTCTGCTATAACACTTGTTGTGGTTTTCTGATTGTGTCTTGTTCATTTTCAGGATTGAGTTATCTGACACCAGTGATTGGATTTTACTGTAAAAAGTGTGAGGAGTTCATTGGAGATCTGAAAACTGCAGAAAGCCATGCAGCTGAGCACCGCCACAGTAATAGCAGTGTGAGTACAGCAGCTACATGAGTAGGCATGTTACTATTAGTGTATTTCCAAGAACTATGCATTTCTAAATTAATTATTCATTTATTATATGGATTATTTAAACGAGGGCTGCTCTGCTACACCGTTGTGGTGTGACACTACAGTCACAGACGAAAGTATTGGCACCCCTGGAATTTTTCCAGAAAATTCACCATTTCTCCCAGAAATTGTTGCAATTACACATGTTTTTGGTAAACATGTTTATTTCCTTTATGTTCATTGGAACAACACAAAAAACAGAAGAAAGAAGACAAAATTAACATTACATTACAATTACACAAAACTCAAAAAATGGGTTGAACAAAATGATTGTCACCCTCAGCTTAATATTTGGTTGCACACCTTTGGGTAAAAATAAATAAACTGATGTCTTCCTATAACCATCAACAAGCTCCTTACTCCTCTCAGCTGGAATTTTGGACCACTCTTCTTCTCCAAACTGCTCCAGGTCTCTCAGATTTGAAGGGTGCTTCTTCAACAGCAGTTCTGAGATCTCTCCATAGGTGTTCAATGGGATTTAGATCTGGACTCATTGCTGGCCACTTCAGAACTCTCCAGCTTTGTCTCCAACCATTTCTTGGTGCTTTCTGAGGTATGTTTGGGGTCATTGTCCTGTGGAACACCCATGACCTCTGACCCAGACCCAGCTTTCTGACACTAGGCCCTACATTGCGGCCCAGAATCTTTTGATTGTCTCCAGATTTCATGATTCCTTGCACACAGTCAAGGCACCCAGTGCCAGAGGCAGCAAAACAACCAAAATCTCATCTTAATCTCATCTGTCCACTAAATGTTCTCCCAGAAGGATTGAGGCTTACTCAGGTACATTTTTACTAACTCCAGTCTGGCTATTTTAAGTCTCTTTGTCAGCAGTGGGGTTCTCCTGGGTCTCCTGCCATAGCGCTTCATCTCATTCAGATGACCACGTATGGTCCCAGCTGACACTTTTGCACCCTGAGTCTGCAGGACAGCCTGAATCTGTGTGGAAGTTGACTGAGGATGTTTATCCTCCATTCCAACTATCCTGCGTTGCATTCTTTTGTCAGTTTTTCTCTTCCATCCACGTCCAGGGAGATTAGCCACAGCTCCATGGTTATAAACTTCTTGATTATATTACACACAGTGGACAAAGGAATCTCAGGATCTCTGGAGATGGTCTTTAACCTTGAGATTGTTCATATTTTTCCACAATTTTGCTTCTTAAGTCCTCAGACAGTTCTGGGCTCTTCTTTCTCTCCTCCATGCTTGGTGTGACACACACAGACACACAACACAAAGGCTGAGTCAACTTTAGACATTCTAACTGGCTTCAGGTGTGATTTCTAGATTGCAGCACCTGTTACTGCCACAGGTGAGTTTAAATGAGCATCACATGCTGGAAATAAAATGATTTACCCACAGTTTTAAAAGGGGGACAATAGGTTTGAGTTTTCTGTAAAATTATGTCAATTTTGTCTTTTTTCTTCTGTTTTTGTGTTGTTCCAATGAACATAAATGAATTAACATGTGTACCAAAAACATTTGTAACTGCAACAATTTCTGGGAGAAATGGTGAATTTTCTGGAAACAATTTCAGGGGCCAATACTTTGGTTCATGACTGTATGACTTAGAAACAAGCTCCAACACAGAAATAACCACAGATTTAGTGAAGCCTTTTTCTGCAGACATTTACTGGTTTGTGTTTGGGCAGAGAGGAAGGTAACAGCATCTAAACATGCATTAAAATGTGATTAATTTAATTTTGTCCTACTGTATAACAAACATCCTCCACCTCCTATGCCCCATACATTTGTCTTTATTTTCGTCTTCATCCGGGCAGAATTTTAAATGATCTCTCCACAACATTTAGAGCTAGTTATTCTTAAAGCTCAATAAAAAATGCAAACTTAGAGTATGAGGGTTTACCGAAGTCTTAGCCCTGACAGTCCCTGGTCACTGTAGAGTCTCTCCACTCTGAACTGCGTATTTGTTTTTGTCTTTTTAGCAGAAAGGCCAGACTGACAGGCGTGCCGGAGACGCCACGGATCGACACACCTCGGACAGGAGAGATCACAGGGACCACGGTTCCCATAGAGATGCAGGAGACTCCAGGAATCACAGTGACCACAAACGGGAGCGGACAGATGACCGAGGTCACAAAAGCAGACACGACAACGAGCACAGAAGCCACAGGCCCTCGCAGGAAAGCATCTCCTTGAAAGAGGAGATGAAGAAAGAGAGGATGCTCATAACGGTGTCACGTGGATTGACGCCTCCTCTGAATGTTCGGGTTAAGGAGGAGGTGGACAAGCAGAAGGCAAACAGAGGTAAAACAAGGGAGGAAAATGTAGACAGGAAGGGGGAATCATCCAAGGAAGGCAGAGGAAAAGATAAACACGGAAAAGATGACGTCAGTGATAGTGACGGTGACAAAGGCAGGAAAAGAACAGCAAAATCACCCAGAAAGTACAGTGAGAGCAGTGACAGTAGTGACTCTGACAAAGACAAGAAATCTAAAAGAAAATCACCTAAAAAGAAAAAGAAGGAGAAAAAGAAGAAGAAGCACAAGGGGAAAAAGGATAAGTGATGTGTCTGTGGTTTTATCATTTCTTTCTTTCCTTTTAGTTTCTTTATTTCTGTGATCTTTGCAGAAGATCGAATCACTGCGTAAAGGATCTGGGAGACATGTTAATGCATGGAATTCATCATCAGGCTTCATCAGGTTCAGACATGAGACTTCCTGGGTTAGGGTTAGCGTCTAATCAATGAGCCCTCACTTCTGTCATGTTTGAAGTTTTAGTCGTCCATACAGCCAACATCATGGTTCATCTTTCTAAGGACCAACAACACTGCACTCAGACATTTGATCTGTGTATTTTTACTTCATCTGTCAGTCCCCTTCCTTTACCTTTGTGGTTTTTAAGAGCAAATACAAAGATATGTTTGCATTAAATAAAACCTGTCAGTCAAAAACATGACTCTGGTTTGTGTCTTCACCAACAGTGAGTGAATGTTTGGGATGGACAGTAAACTGACTGATGCTCATCTTTCTAACATTGAAATTAATGCCGGAGCTTCATCCTGATTTATTTATTTTTGGTGAGGCCAGAGGGACCTGACTCTCATGGGTGGTTGTTTTTTCTCTGATCAGACTTTTTCATGACCGTTTGAAATCAGATGTTCCTCTTGTGAATTCACTGAAGTGAAAGGAATTTAAGTGATGTGAGCAAATAATCAGAAGCATTTAAAGACCCTGTAAAGCAGAATCAAATCTGTATTCTTGTTTGTTGTATGGCAGAGGGTAGTGTTATAAACCCTTTTGCTGAATATGAGTGATGAAAACCATCTAAAAGTTATTTAAAAAATATGTTTCAAAATCATGCAAATGAAGCAGCGATCTCTGCCCTAGGATGGCGTGGGCGTATCGTTCAAATACGCCGAAACCACATCCACTGGAGTGTCTTTCCCGCAAGTGGGCGGGCCCCTCAACTGTCAAACTGTCAAAGGCTGCTGCTGACAGTGTAGGGTCCCTCTGATGGCTCTGTAGGACCTCTTCAGCCCTACATGTTGGAGCCACCAGAGCCAGAAGCATCTGACACAGAACCTGAGACAACCTTTTTACCACAGTCAGCTGAAGAATGGTCATTTCTTCTCTCCATTAATGAAAGTTTGCTTAGCAAGTTGGACATTAGTTATCAGCATAGCCTAGCTAAATGACATAACACATTTTACAGGAAATAGTCCGATTTTCTTGGCGTTCCACAGTAATGTATTGAACCAGAAGACATCCCCACACTATGAAAATATGTCATTTTAACCCTTTCTCTGCCACTAACGAAATTTACCATAATTTGGGACACAATGCTTTCTTGCCATTAATGAAATTATTCGTCAATTTGCGCTATCAGTGCTGTGCAAGCGGCAGCGTCCGGTCCTGAAAAATGAAGCCAATAAGGAAGTGCAAAAAATTGCAATGCGCGAGTGTCCACTAGGGGCTGGCTGCAGGAAGACCGGAAGTTCCGTCTGCACACATGTTAAACAGCTGGTTTTACACTGGAAATAAACTGGTTGACAGCCTGGTTTTACACTGGAAATAAACTGGTTTACAGCCTGGTTTTACACTGGAAATAAACTGGTTTACAGCCTGGTTAAACACTGGAAATAAACTGGTTTACAGCCTGGTTTTACACTGGAAATAAACTGGTTTACAGCCTGGTTTTACACTGGAAATAAACTGGTTGACAGCCTGGTTTTACACTGGAAATAAACTGGTTTACAGCCTGGTTTTACACTGGAAATAAACTGGTTGACAGCCTGGTTTTACACTGGAAATAAACTGGTTGACAGCCTGGTTTTACACTGGAAATAAACTGGTTTACAGCCTGGTTTTACACTGGAAATAAACTGGTTTACAGCCTGGTTTTACACTGGAAATAAACTGGTTTACAGCCTGGTTTTACACTGGAAATAAACTGGTTTACAGCCTGGTTTTACACTAGAAATAAACTGGTTGACAGCCTGGTTTTACACTAGATATAAACTGGTTTACAGCCTGGTTTTACACTGGAAATAAACTGGTTTACAGCCTGGTTTTACACTAGAAATAAACTGGTTGACAGCCTGGTTTTACACTAGATATAAACTGGTTGACAGCCTGGTTTTACACTAGAAATAAACTGTTTTACAGCCTGGTTTTACACTGGAAATAAACTGGTTGACAGCCTGGTTTTACACTGGAAATAAACTGGTTTACAGCCTGGTTTTACACTAGATAAAAACTGGTTTACAGCCTGGTTTTACACTGGAAATAAACTGGTTTACAGCCTGGTTTTACACTAGAAATAAACTGGTTGACAGCCTGGTTTTACACTAGATATAAACTGGTTGACAGCCTGGTTTTACACTGGAAATAAACTGGTTTACAGCCTGGTTTTACACTGGAAATAAACTGGTTTACAGCCTGGTTTTACACTGGAAATAAACTGGTTGACAGCCTGGTTTTACACTGGAAATAAACTGGTTGACAGCCTGGTTTTACACTGGAAATAAACTGGTTGACAGCCTGGTTTTACACTAGATAAAAACTGGTTTACAGCCTGGTTTTACACTAGAAATAAACTGGTTTACAGCCTGGTTTTACACTAGAAATAAACTGTTTTACAGCCTGGTTTTACACTGGAAATAAACTGGTTGACAGCCTGGTTTTACACTGGAAATAAACTGGTTTACAGCCTGGTTTTACACTGGAAATAAACTGGTTGACAGCCTGGTTTTACACTGGAAATAAACTGGTTGACAGCCTGGTTTTACACTGGAAATAAACTGGTTTACAGCCTGGTTTTACATAAGAAATAACCTGGTTTACAGCCTGGTTTTACACTGGAAATAAACTGGTTTACTGCCTGGTTTTACACTGGAAATAAACTGGTTTACTGCCTGGTTTTACATTAGAAATTACCTGGTTTACAGCCTGGTTTTACACTGGAAATAAACTGGTTTACAGCCTGGTTTTACACTAGATAAAAACTGGTTTACAGCCTGGTTTTACACTAGAAATAAACTGTTTTACAGCCTGGTTTTACAGTAGACATAAACTGTTTGACAGCCTGGTTTTACACTGGAAATAAACTGGTTGACAGCCTGGTTTTACACTGGAAATAAACTGGTTTACAGCCTGGTTTTACACTGGAAATAAACTGGTTTACAGCCTGGTTTTACACTGGAAATAAACTGGTTTACAGCCTGGTTTTACACTGGAAATAAACTGGTTTACAGCCTGGTTTTACACTAGACATAAACTGTTTTACAGCCTGGTTTTACACTGGAAATAAACTGGTTTACAGCCTGGTTTTACACTGGAAATAAACTGGTTTACAGCCTGGTTTTACACTAGAAATAAACTGGTTGACAGCCTGGTTTTACACTAGATATAAACTGGTTTACAGCCTGGTTTTACACTGGAAATAAACTGGTTGACAGCCTGGTTTTACACTGGAAATAAACTGGTTTACAGCCTGGTTTTACACTAGAAATAAACTGGTTTACAGCCTGGTTTTACACTGGAAATAAACTGGTTGACAGCCTGGTTTTACACTGGAAATAAACTGATTTCCAGCCTGGTTTGACACTTGAAATAAACTGGTTTACTGCCTGGTTTGACATTAGAAATAAACTGGTTGACAGCCTGGTTTTACACTAGATATAAACTGGTTTACAGCCTGGTTTTACACTAGAAATAAACTGTTTTACAGCCTGGTTTTACACTGGAAATAAACTGGTTGACAGCCTGGTTTTACACTGGAAATAAACTGGTTTACAGCCTGGTTTTACAGTAGACATAAACTGGTTGACAGCCTGGTTTTACACTGGAAATAAACTGGTTGACAGCCTGGTTTTACACTGGAAATAAACTGGTTGACAGCCTGGTTTTACACTAGAAATAAACTGGTTGACAGCCTGGTTTTACACTAGAAATAAACTGGTTTACAGCCTGGTTTTACACTGGAAATAAACTGGTTGACAGCCTGGTTTTACACTGGAAATAAACTGGTTTACAGCCTGGTTTTACATAAGAAATAAACTGGTTTACAGCCTGGTTTTACACTGGAAATAAACTGGTTTACAGCCTGGTTTTACACTGGAAATAAACTGGTTTACAGCCTGGTTTTACACTGGAAATAAACTGGTTTACAGCCTGGTTTTACACTGGAAATAAACTGGTTTACAGCCTGGTTTGACACTAGAAATAAACTGGTTTACTGCCTGGTTTTACACTGGAAATAAACTGGTTTCCAGCCTGGTTTGACACTAGAAATAAACGGGTTTACAGCCTGGTTTGACATTAGAAATAACCTGGTTTACAGCCTGGTTTTACACTAGAAATAAACTGGTTTACAGCCTGGTTTTACACTAGAAATAAACTGGTTTACAGCCTGGTTTTACACTAGAAATAAACTGGTTTACAGCCTGGTTTTACACTGGAAATAAACTGGTTTACAGCCTGGTTTTACATAAAAAATAAACTGGTTTAAGGCCTGGTTTTACACTGGAAATAAACTGGTTTACTGCCTGGATTTACACTGGAAATAAACTGGTTTACAGCCTGGTTTAACACTGGAAATAAACTGGTTTACTGCCTGGTTTTACACTGGAAATAAACTGGTTTCCAGCCTGGTTTGACACTAGAAATAAACGGGTTTACAGCCTGGTTTAACACTGGAAATAACCCGGTTTCCAGCCTGGTTTTACACTAGAAATAAACTGGTTTACAGCCTGGTTTTACACTGGAAATAAACTGGTTTACAGCCTGGTTTGACACTAGAAATAAACTGGTTTACAGCCTGGTTTGACACTAGAAATAAACTGGTTTACAGCCTGGTTCCAAACTCCAAACGTGTCTCATTAGCTAGTGTCCTATTTTGCTACCACTGTACAGGGAGTGAATTTTTTTGTACTGCGATTGTTTGGATTATATTTAGGATGAAAGCTGATTGGTGCGTCTCTTTTGATTGACAGATAGCTCGGCTCCGTTTGTGTCAACCAGGATGCTAGCTAGCAGGCTGGCAGGAAGTCGTGCTTAGTGGGCGGGCGTTAGGTTGATCCAAAGTTCGGCTGAGACCTCCTCAGATTGGCTTTGAGTCCACCTATTGTAAGCAGACGCCTGACGTCACACGGGGTTGGTCCAGTTCTCTCTACAGTCTCTGGTGCCAAGACGCAGGTCACGCCGTCAGTTGTGCTGTGGAGTAGTTTCACACTCCTGAGTCCATAAACAAGTGAAACTTCTCCATAGCAACCCAGAACACCTTTGCCAAGAAGAGAGAAAGTGCTGGCTCAGCATTAATACCAACCAACTGAAGGATTAGACGGGCTACGTTGTTATTTTGTCAGGTTTTATTGTGACTTTTAAGAAGGCTATGAGTAAAGGCAAACATTCATATACCCATTGTATTAATTTTCCCTAGGGTTAACCCCTCACAGTCGCTTTACATTCCCTTGGAGTCACCTGAAATACACAGACACAAAGAAAGATTAAACTGGGTCTCATATTTTTATAACTCATAGGCTACCATAAATAAACTGCACCTTCTGCCTCTCCATTTGCTGAGGAAGGATGAGAGGATGGAGCCGCTGCGCCAAGAATGTGCCGACACGCAGCGGCAAACTTCCAAAACCACAGCAGAGGAGGAACGAGAAAGTCTTATGACAGAAAGGTAAATGAAGAAAAACTCAGAATTTAGCCAGTGACCACAGCGGTGAGTAGCTACAGCAGGTAGAGATCAGCTGCTGCAGTTTCTTTAGTGTTCTTGTAGGAACAGGCCAGTACTGAAAACTACGCAGCCTCAGTATAGATAAACACCTAAATAATAAAAAAGCAGGAGTATGACCATCCCATCAGAGCGTTTCTATCCTCTAAAAGTGGAAGAGGAAGAGAGATGGCAGTCTCCCTGACTGACACTGGTATCCAGTTAATGGGCATAGAGTCTGGTACTGGTACCACTAAAGGATCTAGTGCATTACTCATGAAATTTGCTTTTATGAAGTAAAACCTATATTTTTGTTTGAATGAGGCCACAGATTTGGTGCCAAATTTTCTCCGTGGTTTTCAGGTGATTTGTGTCATAAACCAGATAAAGCGTCCTTACTGCAGAGAGGAGAAAGGAAGGCTGTGGTCATAGTACCAGGAACTACTCGTACATCTAATTATACCTCAGCATGTCATTAACAGGTATGTTTAAATGAAGCCACACCAGAATCAGTCTGACCTATCTGAGGTTCATTTATTTATTATCATGGCTACTGTCACAGGGATCCATATACCTGCAGATACTGTCACGCTTGATTTCTAAACGTTTAAATGTTCATTCCACAGGAAATACGCAGAATTTTGAAAAATGTACATGATTATCATGCCACAAATAATAATAATAATACATTTTATTTATAATGCACTTTACATTTGGCAAACAAATCCCAAAGTGCTACAATAAAAACATGTCTAAAAACGTAGTAAAAAGCAGATAAAAGCACAAATACTACAGATCACAGAAACTACAAACTACAAATCAGCCATAGGACTGAATAAAAATGTCTTTAAGTGCTTTTTAAAAGAGTCCACTGTCCGTGGAACCCTATGGTGCTCAGGGAGGGCGTTTCAAAGACGGGGGGCCGCAGCGTGGAAGGCCCCGTCCCCCATGGTGCGGAGCTTTGTTTTGGGTGGACGGAGGCGGTGGCTGTCGGTACTACGGAGCTGTCTGCTGGTGATGTGGGGGGTCAGGAGCTCTGTGAGGTAGGGTGGGGTGGTACCATGGAGGCAGTGGTGTGTGAGGAGACAGATTTTATAGTTGAGTCGTTGTTGGATGGGGAGCCAGTGTAGGGAATGGAGGATGGGAGTGATGTGCTCATGTTTATGCGCCCTCATCAGGACCCTGGCAGCGCTGTTCTGGATGTAGTCTTTGGAGACTCCTGCCAGGGATCCCGGTGAGGAGAGCGTTGCAGTAGTCTAGCCTGGAGGAGATAAAGGCGTGGATCAGCTTTTCAGCATCTGCAAGGGAGAGGAAGGGGCAGAGTTTTGAGATGTTGCGTGAGTGAAAAAATGAGACCTTGCAGAGATGTTGGATGTGGGCGTCAAAGGAAAGTTGGGGGTCAAATTTAACCCCCAGATTTGTAACAGAATTTGATAGTTGTGTATATTGACCAAGGATGGATACGGCAGAGATAGGGGAGGAGCAAATCTTTGTGATATCTTTGCCACTGCTATTAAAACTTTACTTTTAAAAGGTGTATCTGTGGAGAGTGCTGAACGATGCCAGCCGAGGTGGAAAATGTCTGCTGCAAGCAGGCTAATGCTGTATGTAAGGGTTTTTATATGTTTTCACAAATTCAAACATCGTGTAAAGTATAGTACAGAAGCACTGATCCTCAGCACTGAAATGCCATACGTACTCCTACAGGTTCTCCACAGACGCTCCCTGATGAGCCATCCTGCAAGACCCCCCACCCAGGCTCTGAACCCGTGTGCCTCAGTCCCTACGCCCTGCAGAATGCTTTCAGGATTTATCAGGCTGACCACGGACCCCTGGAGCTGAAAGACAGAGCTGCATATGTTTGAAAATTAGATTTTTATTGGAGAATGGTACAATAACAGATATGCTGATCAAAAATTACAAATCCATCCTGAAACTAACATCCATCAGGCCCAACAGACGGGGACAAAAACAAATGAGATACCAGAAACAGATCACATTTGAATCACTCTACACTCCAAATTCAGTGACAGTTTCTTCTTTGTATTTTGTCAAGTTTTTGGCAATAGGTATAAATAAAACATAACATATTTAAACTCAGATTATTGTGCTAACTTGTGACAAAAACTGAGATATCATTCCCCTGCTGTTAGCTAACAGATTTCGGACAAACGCAGACCGTACTTCCGCCAGTTACACTCACATAAATTCTGGATTAATCTTATACAGAGTGAAATATCAGGAGTCCTGACCTTTCTATGGGAGGCGTCCTAGATGAATGTGAAGTATATCCGCATAATGGAAAATCAAACAGTCCATCTGGCATGTCAGGTGTTCTCCATGAGTACAGCTTTTTTTTTGTCATTACAGGTGTGCTTGGTACCTGGCCTACCCCTAACCCCTAACCCCAACCCTAACCCCTAACCCCTAACCCCACACCTTCCTGTGGGGGTCTCAGGAGTCATCAGGAGTACCCTGATGAAGATGGAGAGTGAACAGGTTATTAGCCTCCAATTTAAATGAAAAACTTTTGTTTATTTTAACTTAATGGCATAGTGTTTTTTTATAAAGTCATTTATAAATTAATTACAATTAAAGTTTAAAAATTCCTCTATTACCTCTGTGTTCCTCCGTTCCCAATAGCTTGACTGAAATCATCTCGTGGTTCTGTGCTCAGCAGGCGTTTCTACCTGGGGGCTGTGAACCTGGATCCATGGTTGCAGCTGCCTGGATCCCGCTCTAAAATCATGCATAGAATGTCATATAATGAGAACAATGACTTGCATGTTTAAGATTAGAACGTTTATATCGTGCTGTTTTGTTTATTCACGTCTTTACATTCAGTTTATCGCTAGGGTTTGGTGTCATAATCAAGGACACAAGAGCAGGTGTGGTGAGTACTTCTGAGCTGGGCGACTGGCTCAGTACGCTCCACGTACTGAGCCAGTCGCCACAATCAGCTATAGCATCAATGAATACAATATTAAAACTCTGAAGCATTATTACAGTGTAAATGCTGACTCAGATGTTTTTGTATGTTGGCCATAATGTGCTAAAAGAGCTGTTCCAAACATACCTGCACAGCTGAATCTGGACGTACGGCTGATAACTGCATCTGCCCTCGTTCGTACTGAGAGCATAGAAACCCAGAACAGAAACTTCCTTCATCTCAGCCACAAACTGTGCAGAGTCATGAATGACTTCATTAAAGAGGAGGTCCATGAGCTCAGTGACTGTTCTAAGATACAAGGGAGGCTTCAATGTCGCATTTAGTAAAACTGGTGGAGTTGGTCTTACTTGTTCACACACTGTCGCCAAATTATTTTCCATTAGAAGCCTTACTATTAATTTCTTGAGCATGCATCACTTAGCATTGTGTGGGCGCATCGAATTTTCATTGAAATGCAGTGCAGCCAAGTACAGCCTGAAATATAGAAAATCTGTATGAATGCAAGTAAAAATCATTTTGGTTCCCAAAGTATTAGAGACTGATACTATTGTCAGATACATTCCATGTGTTCAGACCCCCTTCATGCTCATGATGGTGCAGTGTTGCAGCTTGACGATGGAATTGTTTCAATGCATTCTTGTCTCCCTTTACTCTACACTCCATACTCAATGACAAAGTGAAAACAGAATTCTCGAAATTTTTGCAAATTTATGAAAAATAGTAAGTTCAGTGACTAAAGTATTCCGTGTTCAGTTTACCTGCTGAGCATCCCCAAGAATGAGAATACGACATTCTTGGTGTTCACTGCGAAACCCTCCAAGGCAGAAGGTTGAAAGCAAGGCCTGAGCTTCTTCACTTACAAAACGCTTGTCCATAAGGGCCTTCTCCAACTTGTAGGTGAGCTTGGTTGCTAAAATGTGAAAGAGTGACAAATTAAAGATGCTGATTTGAAGTAAGCAAACAGGATTTTCTTAAATAACAAAGCGGCTACTCAGCATTGCCTTACCTGGCCTAAGCCACTTGTTCTTGTCACCGGACGGGGGTGGAGGCATCACGGGAACAATGGATCTTCTGGTGCTCATGCACATTCTGTATGTGGTTGAGAAGAGGTGTTTCTTCTCCACTAGACCAGCAAGAGGCTGACCAGTAGAGGGGATTTGAGATGCTCTTCTGCCACAGTTTCAGCTTCTGGCAGTCCCTCTCCTAGCAGATGGCATCTACCTTTTTGTTGAGTGCTGGAAACAGTTAAAAAAGATGCAAGATTTGCTACAAAGCCTCTGTAATAAAAAAAACCCACACCTATAAATGGCAGTTGAAAGAAATTCTAGATTTACAGAGATGCCACACACCATTAAATTGGCTGACCTGGGTGTGTCGGTCCGTTATAAGTGAAGTCACTTTGACCCCAGATCTCTCCACAAACTGCCGATCAGCCCTTCCTTCTCCATCCTCACGCTGCTTCCAGCTTCACTGCTCTGTGGATCGTAAAATGAAAGAAGTTTTACTTTTACACACCAAAATTCAACCACTGGAACAGAGAAGCTCATTGTATATATTTGTGGCAACTCAGGGTGAGAGTTTATACAGCAACTGATTCCACTTCACAATTACCACAAGGGTTAAGACCAACAACGCCACCTTGGGAATTTCACCCAAGGAATTAACTGACTCACAGTAAGGGCACAGATTTGTACTGAGAAGGCAGGAGACGTGGTTCCAGTCAATAAAAATATTCAGTTTTTAAACAGAAACTGAGGCTACCAGGGGTGGAAAGGGCTGACGTGAGGGGAGGAGGGATCCCAAAAATAAAAGAAACTTCCTCAAATCATCCCCGGCCTCTCGTGCCAAGCACACACTCACTCTCATGGATGTGAAGGGGGAACCTTAACCAGAAACACAGCACACCAGGAAGGGGACACCACCTCCTCCACCCGTGGCTCTCAGCTTCTGAAAGGAAAAAAGTAAATTAGATCAACAAACAGAATGCAAAATAACACAGTGTTTCAAAACCAAAATGATTCAATGAGAAAAGGACTCAAAATTAACCAAACAATATCAATTAAGGGGAATAACTAATCACCTTAACTAATGTGGGAAACAACATAACCAAAGCAACTCCAAACATTCAATCTACAAAAGAAAAGATTAACTCAAAGAAAGATACCTTAACGTAAATAACTAAATTCCCACCATCCCAAACGGTTCAATTCACTCATCACAGAAACAGTCCAACCCCAAAATAAATCAGAATAGACCCCAAAAAGACAGAATCACCAATAAACCCCAAAAGAAATAATTAATGGAGTACAAACACCAACCAAATGATTAACAAAACTGAAAGGTTAACTGTAACTCAAATGGTCCAAAACCCTCCCCAAACCCCACAGGCATAATCATTAAAAGGCGTCCACAGTCCAGTTCATGTCAAGAGCAAAAGAGTCCATCAGCATGCAGCTGTAAAGGTGAGTCATATGCCAGCAAATCAGACCAGTAAGCAAAGTATTCACAGCGCAAAGCAGGGCAAACGCGCATGCATCCAAGCAGCAAGCTTTGCAGAAGTACCGAAGGTCCAGTCAGGACCCACGTCCTGGAGCCAATCAAAGCAGCGGTAGCAAAACAAAACGGCCGTGTCCCTCAGCTCTGCAGCAGGCCACGGGCTCTAACGAAGGACAAATAAACTAATTACAATCATTATAAACGCTAAAGGCGGTAAACAATGAGGGTGACCCACCAGTCAGGCTGCACCTGTACTCGCTGATTCTCACAGGAGTGTCTGCACCTGGGAGCAGCAGCGGACAGGAGCCGGGTGAGCCAGAAGGGGCGGAGCCAAGAACCACCGAGCAAGAGGCCGAACGGAGGCGTCTCTACCTCCGTTTATAGGGTGCCCCCAGGTGGTGATTGGCTACACACACACACACACACACACACCCCCACCCCCCCACACACACCCACACACACACACACACTGGCTACATCTCATCCTGCTACACATGAAAAGGAAGAAATGTTATCAGTAATATTATCAGCATCTGACAGAAACATAAAGAACATTTATTAGGCAGCAGATGGACATGGACATTTTACAACAGTTGGTCATTATTTGAAAAATATTAAGTGAAATGTATTTCCAACAACTGTTCTATCGTATGATTTGGTGTTCAAATAACCTGAACAAGTTGAATATCAATGGTTTGTTCTCGTGTCCATCATGGTGTAGGAACCATACTTGTGTCTCATGATCCCTCTGAGACAGTTTTTCCCTTTGCTTCATTTCCTGCAGCTGATCCGTCTGGTGTACGCAGCACAGAGGGCATGGTGTAGTTGCACTCGTGGTTCCTATGGGCCATTCTTGTGAAGGTTTTCACACCCATGGCATTGAGCACCTGTAGTTTCAAATCACAATTTACACGTTTAACACTGTTAGAAGTATTTACTACACCATGCTGTGACCCTGGACCACAAAAAAACTGAAAAACAAAATAGTTATTTACCAGTGGTGAAAATGAGAGAAGTGACACGTTGATAATGGTAATTGTTTTTATTTTTACATACCTCGTTGGTCTGGGCGAATGAGGAGCCAGTGAAGTAACCAGGTGCAGATTTCCTGCTGGTAAGCTGCCGAGGAGCGGTGACTCTTCCACTGACGGGACTACGAGCAACTCTGGTGTAGGCCGGACTGAAAGAAGCGTACCTTCCACCCAAGTGTGAACCTTGTAGTCTCCTGAGCAGATGGGGCAGATGTTCTAGCTCCAGTAGGCAGTTCTCACACACCGGGTCCTTTTTGGTGCTCTGTAGAACAAAACGAAGAACGACCTTGTAACAAAGAGTTCAGTTTTGGAATACATTATGCTATAAAAAATATGACTCCAGAATGTCACTCCTCCTGAAAACATTATAAATGAAAAAATACAACTGAGGTGTCGGACTCAGAAACGCTGGGGTGGTCGGTGGCGTCAGACTCGGGTGAATCTGAAGCAGCAGCTGTCCTGGAAAGATGGAAACTCCAAGAGTTGGAACTTTGTAGGTGGGCTTCAGATGGGGCCATTTTCTGCTTGATTGGAGAGAAGAAGGGGGTAGGATGCAACGTTTTCTACAGCAATACTTCTGGTGGAAATTACTGTAACAGTAAGGATAATA